>NC_083424.1:55526342-55621342 GCF_020745735.1 Hemiscyllium ocellatum
GCTTTTTTCCCAGCGTGTGACTGGGATGAACCACTTCCTTTCCAGCGTGGAACTGGGAAGGTCGCATTCCCTGTTATTCCCCAGCGTGTGTCTGGAATGTACCCCTTCCTTCCCAGCGTGGAACTGGGAAAGTCGTTTTCTGCTTTTTCCCAGTGCGTGTCTGGGATGATCCCCTTCCTTCCCAGCGTGGAACTGAAAAGTTTGCATCCCCCATTATTGCCCAGCGTGTGGTGGGATTAACTCGTTCCTTCCCAACCTGGAACTGGGAATGTCGCATCCCCCGTTATTCCCCAGCGTGTGGCTGGGATGAACCCCTTCATTCCCTACGTGGAACTGGGAAGATCGCATCCCCCTTTTTTCCCAGCTTGTGACTGGAATTAACCCCTTCCTTCCCAGCATGGAACTGGGAAGGTCGCATCCCCCATTCTTCCCCAGCGTGTGACTGGGATGAACCCCTTCCTTCCCAGTGTGGAACTGGGAAGGTCACATACCCCGTTATTCCCCAGCGTGTGACTGGGATTAACTCCTTCCTTCCCAGCCTGGAACTGGGAATGTCGCATCCCCTGTTATTCCCCAGCATGTGACTGGGATGAACCCCTTCCATCCCAGCGTGGTAAATGGGAATGTTGCATCCCTCATTATTTCGCTGCATGTGACTGGATGACCCCCTTCCTTCCCACGTGAAAATGGGACGGTCGCATCCCCTGTTATTCCCCAGCGTGTGTCTGGATGAAACCCTTCATTCCCAGCGTTGAACTGGAAAGGTCGCATCCCCCGTTATTCCCCAGCGTGTGACTGGGATGAACCCCTTCCTTCCCAGCATGGTTTTGGGTATGTCCTCTAATTCCCCAGTGAGCGCCTTGAAATGTCCCCTTCATTCCAGCCATGTGACTGGGAAATTTGTCCCGAATTCCCAATCTGTGAATCAGTCCCCACCAGTCTCCAGCGGGTAACTGGAAATGCCCCCAGTTTCGCATTTGTGTCTGGGAATGTTCCCTCGTTTCCCAGCCTGTGACTGGAAAATGTCCGTCTGAGTCCCCACCGTGTGACTGGGAATAACCCCCCATTCCCCTCAGTGTTTGACTGGGAATGTGACCCTCAATTCCCAGTGTGGAACTGGGAGTGTCTGCTTCATTCCCCAGTGTGTCTGTGGAATATCACTGCCATGTCCGGTGTGTGACTGGGAAAGTGCCCTTCAATCTCCAGTGTGTTATGGGAATGTTCCTGTGATTCCCACCTGTGTGACTTGGATAATCCGCCTGAATCCAAGGCCAGTGAAGGCAGGAGTGGGCGGCAGGTTGACAGCACCCAGGAGCATTCTGGGAGAATTCGGCTCAGTCTCCATGAGTGAGCAGTGGATCTCTGAAGTACACAATGTCACGCCATGGGCTTTGGGGATAAAGGCAGCAAGCTGATGCCCAGGTAAGATGGTCTTCTATTCCTGTTTGTAAAGGGGCAGAGGTGGCTTTGAGGGCAGTGCTGTCTGCTCCTGCCAACTGTGGGAGATGAGGGAGCAGTCTCGTGTCCCTGATGACTATGTTTCCAGGAAGTGTGACCAGTTGCAGTTCCTCATAGACCACGTTGCTTGGTTGGATCAGCAGTTGGACACACTGAGGAGCTTCCAGGGGACAGAGAGTGTGATGGACACTAGTTACAGGGGTGCTCCCTCAGGTAGATTGGTGACCACCAGGAAGGCAGTGCTGGAGTCCCCTGTGGCTATTCCTCTCTCTCTCTAACGTGTACACCAGTTTAGGGATTGTCAGGGGGATAACCTTGCCTCCCCCCCGCCCCCCCCCCACGAGGTATCACAGCAGCAGCCCAGGCCTGTGGCATCACAACTGGCTCTGCTGTTGATCAGGGTCGGGTAAGATCCAAGAAAGTGGCAATGGTAGGAGACTCACTGGTTAGGGGCATAGACAGGCATCTCTCTGGCTGGGTTCAGGGGTCTAGGGTGATGTGCTGCCTTCCTGCTGACAAGCTTGGAGCGTTTACACCAAATACTTCAAAGTCAGAGGTCATTGTGCACATTGGTACCAACGCCATGAACAGAAAGAGGGGAAAGGTCCTGCAGAGTGAATGCAGGGAGTTAGGAAAGAGGCTAGAAACCAGTACCTCGAGGGTAGGGATCTCTGGGTTGCTCCCAGTGCCATGTGCTCGTGAAGCAAGGAATAGAAAGACAGGGCAGATGGATGTGTGGCTAAGGAGGTGGCGCAGTGGTCAGGGTTTCAGGGTCTTGGATCATTGGGACCTGGTCTGGGGCAACGGTGACCTGTACCAGAGGGATGGTTGTCCCTAAACTGGAGGGGAACCAGTATCCTCACCGGGAGGTTTGCTGGTGGGACTCGGGCGGGTTTTACCGAGAGTGGGAGGGGCATGGGAACCAAAGCAGCAGATCAGCAAGTGGAGGGATTGAGGGGAAGGTAGATGTTCGGACCAGTAACTCAGACCTGAAGGCCAGGCAGAGAGAGATCCTCATGGGCTGATGTGGGTTTATTTCAGTTGAAGGAGGGTTCTCGGGAAGGCAGGTGAGCTTCGAGCCTGGATCAGTACATGGGGGTGATGATGTTGTGGCTGTTACAGAGACGGGGTTAGGACAGGGACAGCGGATATAGGGAAAGGAAAGGTTTGTAGGGATATGGGCCTGGAGCAGGCTGGGGGCTGGCTGGGGCTTACACAGGCTTGGGGTCCACCTGGGGTGGGTGGGGCTAATCTGGGGTGGGTGGGGCCAACCTGGAGTGGGTGTGGCTAACCAGGTTGGGTGGCCTAACCTGTGGGTGGGTGGGGCTAACCTGTGGGTGGGCAGGGCTAACCTGGGTTGGGTGGTTCTTGGTGTGTGTGGGCGTGGCTTACATGGGGTTGGGCGGGTCTCGGTGTGGGGGGGCGGTGCTAACCTGGGGGTGGGTGGGTCTCGGTGTGTGTGGGCGGTGCTAACCTGGGGGTGGGCGGGTCTCGGTGTGTGTGGGCGGTGCTGAGCTGGTGCTGGGTGGGTTAGTCCCGGGTGGACAGGGTGAACGGACTGGGCTCCCTTGGTCAGAGTGAGAGCAGGCTGTGTCCCACATTCCCCACTGGCATGGCCCTCCAACTTTACGCTGACCTGGCCTCTCAGCCCTGTCGCTCCGTCTACCTGTTCATCAGGATCAATAACATTCCCTTTGAATTGAAGGAGGTGCGGCTGATTGCAGGTGAGGAGCTGGGAGAGAGCTCACACTCACACTCACACTCACACTCACACTCACAGGGACAGTGGGGGAGGGAGAGAGAGACACTCACACTCACACTCACAGGGACAGTGGGGGAGGGAGAGAGACACACTCACACTCACACTCACAGGGACAGTGGGGAAGGGAGAGAGACACACTCACACTCACACTCACAGGGACAGTGGGGGAGGGAGAGAGACACACACTCACACTCACACTCACACTCACAGGGACAGTGGGGGAGGGAGAGAGACACACTCACACTCACACTCACAGGGACAGTGGGGGAGGGAGAGAGCTCACACTCACACTCACACTCACAGGGACAGTGGGGGAGGGAGAGAGACACACACTCACACTCACACTCACAGGGACAGTGGGGGAGGGAGAGAGACACACACTCACACTCACACACAGGGACAGTGGGGGAAGGAGAGAGCACACGCACACACACACTCACACTCACAGGGACAGTGGGGGAGGGAGAGAGCAGAGACAGGGACTGAGAAACAGAGAGAGAGAGCCGAGAGGGAGGGCTGATCCACAGAGACAGAGAGATGGAGAGAGAGGGAGATGATGTGGAGGAGACGGTGTTGGACTGGGGTGGACAAAGTGAAAAATCACACAACACCAGGTTAGAGTCCAACAGGAAGCTTGTGTTTCCAGCGAAACCTGTTGGGTTATAACCTGAAGTGTGATTTTTAACAGAGAGAGAGTGAAACCAGGCAGCGAGAGAAATCAGAGAGAGACAGAAAGAGAGAGAGGGAGAGTGGGGGTTGGGGAGATGATCCAGTGAGGCAGTGTGTGTGAAACCAGAGTGATGGAAAACACAGTGAAAACCCGGAGTGAGAAATCGGAGAGAGATGATCCAGACAGTAAATGCAGAGAGAGAGAGTGACAGCAGGAGGGAGGGAACCACAGGAAGGGGGTTCGGGCTGGGCAGGCAGTGGGAGCTGGGGATTTCAGCGGGCAGCTGACTCATGGGTCTCTCTCTGTGCAGGAGAACAACATTCGGAGGAGTTTCGGAAAGTGAATCCCCTGGGAAAGGTGCCGGTGATAAAGGATGGAGAGTTCACCCTGTGCGAGAGGTAAGGTAGTTGGTGTTGTCTCGACCCTGAGGGGGTCAGGATGCCTGGAGATGGGGAGTGATGTGTGTTCTTGCTGCTGACTCTGGTTAGGAACACACTGACTTCCCCTAGGGACACTGAAAGCTGTTCCCAAACACTTGGACATGTCCCACTTTTCCTGAATCAAACGGACTCCACAGCAACAACATTCCCTGGATGGTCCCTGTGCAATATCGGGCAGCAGGACTTGCATTTCTGTAGCACCTATCATTTCCCACAGTCCTACACTCCCACATCTCACTTCCTGAAGCATCTTCATACACAGCCATGTATTAGGAAATACAGCACATCAAATACTCCTCTGTCCCTTCCACTGAGCTGGGTCCACAGGTACGGTTTCAGACACAGCAGCTCCAACAGTGTGGGGCTCCCTCAGCACTGACCCTCTGACAGTGTGGGGCTCCCTCAGCACTGACCCTCTGACAATGCAGCACTCCCTCAGCACTGACCCTCTGACAGTGCGGCACTCCCTCACTCCGGACCCTCTGACAGTGTGGCACTCCCTCAGCACTGACCCTCTGACAGTGTGGCAGTGCCTCACTACGGACCCTCTGACAGTGCGGCACTCCCTCAGTACTGACCCCTGTGACAGTGCGGCACTCCCTCACTCCAGACCCTCTGACAGTGCGGCACTCCCTCAGCACTGACCCTCTGACAGTGTGGCAGTGCCTCACTACGGACCCTCTGACAGTGTGGTACTCCCTCAGTACTGACCATCTGACAGTACGGGGCTCCCTCAGTACTGAACCTCTGACAGTGCTGCACTCCCTCAACACTGACCCTCTGACAGTGTGGCACTCCCTCAGCACTGACCCTCTGACAGTGCGGCGCTCCCTCTGCATTGATCCTCTGACAGTGAAGCACTCCCTCAGTACTGACCCTCTGACAGTGCGGCACTCCCTCAACACTGACCCTCTGACAGTGCGGCACTCCCTCAACACTGACCCTCTGACAGTGTGGCACTCCTTCAGCACTGACTGACTGTATGATTATTCCAATTCCATGAATTGTGCTGGGGAGCCGTGATTGGTACGGCTTCATGCAGAGAGTGAGGTGGCGAGGGGAGAGAGTGTATTGGGAGAGAGAGAGGGGGTCAGAGAGGGGGGGATAAAAGAGAGAGAGGGGCAAGGGAGAGAGGGGCAAGGGAGAGAGAGAGAAATGTGATTGAGAAGGCGAGGGTTATGAGGTGAAACTGTTGCATGTTGTTAAATCTGCACCGATGATTAAAATCTCCCCGTTAAAGACTCCAGCCTGGAAGGTGTATTTTCACAGCCCCTGGAGCTGTTTCCCTGTCATCAGGACAATTCCATTAACAAAGTGCTCCCACCAAAAGGACAAATCTGACCTTCCTCAAACCAGTTTTGTTGGTTGATTGATTTGACAAAGAATCCTTTGGCATAATATGTCCCAAAATACCAGATGGGAGCTTTCCCAAATTTCTGAGTGTGGTGGAAGACAGATTCGAGAACAATGACATCAGGATGTGACTGGGAGGGAGGGACGGGGTACAAACTGTGTGTGTGTGACCTGAGAGAAGCTGAACACAGGGACTCCGAGATCCTGGGAAATACATTGGGGATTTCAGCCCCAGGGAGTTAGTGTGAAGGACCAGAGGTGATGTTGGTGAAGGATGACTGTCTCCCTTCCTTCTGTCTCTCACAGTGTGGCGATTCTCACATACCTGGCATGTAAATACAAGACCCCTGACCACTGGTACCCAGCGGAGCTCCAGAGGCGTGCCCGAGTGGATGAGTATCTGGCCTGGCAGCACACAGCTCTGAGACCATTACCTGGGAAAATCTTCATGATGAAGGTGAGAGATTCCCAATATCCTGTTTTTGTATCAAGCAACGAGTGTTTGTGAAAGCTGAGCTGGAATATCCCCTGTTAGGTGTGTTCCCACCTTAGGGCAGGACTTGCTGTCCAATGTGGAGGGTGTTAATAACTCACAACCAAATCGAGAGAATGAGCCCAGCTTCTAATGGAGTGGGTTGATATACTTCATAGGAACCCACATGTATTTCAACACAAACTCCCATACTCTGCAAGCCACTGGGGTATTTGGTCTCTTTATCAACTTTAGAATATTGCTGAGGCTTTTTCTTTGAATAATTAACCTTTGTGTTCATAACTTCCTCCATGGAAACGCCTCAGCCAATCAGAGTTGACTTGCCCACCATCCGTGGAGTATGAATTGTTTGCCCGTTTGCAATGTGGCATTCTTGTGTTAGTCCTGACAACAGGCAGGGCAAGAGGAAAGCATTCAGAATCATCCTTTCAGCAAGGTACAACGTCAGCCTGAGAGAGTGAGAGGGGGAGGGAGAGGGAGAGGGAGAGGGCTTGGGACCATCTCTGAGTGCTGGGGCAGTGTCCCTTCAATGAGTTGTGTGTGTGACTGAGGGTTAGTATCCCTCGTCAGCCCTGGGATAATCCTTGGTGAGTGGTAAGTGATGACTGAGGTTAATCGGGTTGAGTAATAAGAGATTGCTCACACACCTTTGACTGAAGCATCACAATAACCGGTTCCACAGCTCTCTCTCACTCTCTCATTTTCTCTTGGTCACATTCCCATTCTCTCACTCTCTGCACGCAGAGCGTTTCGAATATCTCATTGTTCCCAGAGCCCAGGACGGTCTCCCTGGAGAAAACGTGCCTTGTTTCTTGTTGCTCAGGAGAAATGACAAAATCACCTGGGAGCTGTTTCTGTTTACAAAGATCTTCAGTTACAGGAATAGTGTGACCATTCATTAACAGCAAAACATCCACACTCTCACACACACACACACACACACACAAACACATTCACATGCACGCACAAACACACACTCTGTCTCTCTCTCTCTTTCTCACACACAATCTTCTCTCTCACACTCTCTCTCACACATACACTCTCCCTCTCACATTCTCTCTCTCACACACACTCACTCTGTCTCTCTCATACACACTCACTCTGTCTCTCTCACACACTCCCTCTGTCTCTCTCACTCACACACACACACTCTCTCTCACACACACACACACACACACACACACTCTCTCTCTCACACATACACACATTCTCTCTGACACACACACACACACACACACACGCACACACACACAATCTCCACAGCCCCGGGTCCTGTGAATGAAGCTTCCCCTGCTGCCTATACTGGAGCAGGACTGGGTGCTGGCTGAGGGGGTGTCGGAACAGAAGAACTCAGTTACAGGAATAGTGCTACCGTTCATTAACAGCAAAACATCCACACACAAACACACACACAAACACAGCCTGTGTGTCTGAACGGTCAACCATTGGCAGGCTGTGGGGCTGACTAGGCCCTCGGCCTACTCTTCAGGCCTGGTCTGAAGTGACAGTCTCTGATTCTGGGCCGTGATTTCTGATTTTCTGTCTGGTTCTTGGGTCTGCAGGGTTTATTCCCAGTCATGATGGGGGCACCATGTCCTGAAGACAAGATGACAGAGGTCAAGGTTGAACTGGCCCAAGCCCTGAAGAGTTTCCAAGAGAAGTTCCTTCAGGAGAGGCCGTACATTGCTGGCTCGGAGATCTCCCTGGCTGACCTGGTGGCCATTGTTGATCTTGCGCAGGTGAGTGTCCCTGACAGAGTTGGGGGGTCGGGGGGAGGTAGTGACAAATATTCTGGCATGAGGAGGAGGAGGAGGTCTTTTCACCCATTTGTGTGAGCCCTTCAATGGGAGCTGTTTGATCCCTGGATCCTTCTCGGCTCTCCAGCGATCCAGTCATTCTGAAATGGTTACAATCTCGAGCTCAGTGACCCCCTCTCCCCCCACTCCCAATTTGTGGTGAAGTGTCCATGTTATCCAGGTATCTCCTGCTATCCCAAACTACAGCGTTCCCATGAAATGGAGTAAAGTGAAGCAGCATTATTTTATCAGGGAAAACTCTCACCTTTTGTTGTAAAAGCGAAATTCCTCTTTGGATTTGTTTCGGTGAGCAAAACCAGGTCCGAATGTGGGTCTTTGATTAAAGCAAAGTGACACAGAGTGAACGTTTGAAAAGTGGGCGATACCTGTACAACGCATCACCACAAAGTGGGAGTGGGGGGGGAGGGGTGTGTGTATGGGTGTGTGTGTCACTGTGTGAGTGTTTGTCTGTATCTGTGTGTGTCTGTGGTTCTGTCCATGTCTCTGTGAGTTTCTGTGTCTGTGTTTGTGTGTCTGTGAATCTGTCTCTGTCTCCGTGTGTGTGAGTGTCTGTGTGTGTGTCTTTGTCTGCATGTGTGCCTCTGTGTGAGTGTGTGTGTGTGTGTGTGTGTCTCTGTGTGAGTGTCTCTGACTCTGTGTGAGTGTCTGTGTGTGTGTGTCTCTGTGTGTGTGTGTCTGAGTCTGTGTGTGTCTCTGTGTGTGTGAGTGTCTCTGTTTGTGTGTCTCTGTATGTCTCTGTGTCTGAGTCGGTGTGTCTCTGTGTCTGTCTGTGTCTCTGTGTCTGTGTGTCTCTGTGTGTGTGAGTGTCTGTGTGTGTGTGAGTGTCTGTCTCAGTGTCTGTGTGTGTGACTCTGTCTCTGTGTGTCAGTGTCTGTCTCTGTGTGTCTGGGTGTGTGTGTGTGAGTGTCTGTGTGTGTGTGTGTGTGTGTCCCTGTCTCTGGATAAACATGGATGTTGGGCTCTGTGTGATCTGATGCCCAGTGGGCAGTGGGTGAAAGATGGTCTGGTTTGTTTCTGTGTCTTACTGTCCCACAGTGGTGTCTACCCCGTGCTCATTGACTCCTCTGCCTGTCCCTGCAGCCCCTCGGTGTTGGCTATGACCCATTGGAAGGTTTGCCCGCGCTCACTGCTTGGCGTGATCGGGTGAAGACGGCAGTCGGCAGAGATTTATTCGACAAGACCCACGAAGGAGTCCTCACAGCCCTGGATACGCTCAAGTCTCTGTCCCAGAGCCAGCCTGAAACCCTGGCAGCTTTAAAAACCAACTTCATGAAGTACTTCAAGTAAAATGGCAAAGAGTTCACGACACAGACCCCAACTCCCCCTCCCCTCCCCCCTCACAGTGCAGTAAAACGACTGATTCCACCTCCATCCTTCTCATCCTGTCCAGCCTCATCAATCTGCTCTCATCCTATGGAGAATAGAGAATAAAGATCCAACTAAAGCTGGCCATCACATGGTTCCTGACTGACTTCTTCCAACTCCAGTCCTGGAGAATGTTATGCCCCTCCCCCCCCCGATATAAATGAGGGGAACAGCAGTGTAAAGGGTGAAGGGAAAGGTTTCCTCCAGTGTGTCAATGGAACATTGGATTCCCAGGTCATGACCCAGGAAGCAGTATCGAATCAGGCTCTTGGGAATTAAACAGACCAAGGGAAGCAGTGTCCCGTTTCGGAAAGGGTGAGGTGTGTGATGGGAGCGTTTGGGGAAGAGCGATCAGAATGTTAATGTTCCAGTCGTCATGGGACAAGCCTTTACCAAACCCAGTGCCACGTTTCCAGGTGGGCTGCCTGTAAAGTTCCCAAGGTCACCTTCCTGTCCGGCCCTGAGTGTACAGGCAGGGTCTAGGACAGACTGCCCATCCTTCCCTCTGGTTGACACCATCAAGTGTCCATCTCTCAGTTGGCGGTAATGTTGAGGTGGCTGGGTGGAGTTGGGGGATGGTCAACTGTTTCAAAGCTTCAGGTGGGTGAGGGGATACTGCCCTGAAGGAACTTCCTGCCAAATTAGGCAGCCCCTCACCACTAAGACCCTCCCCCTGTAGATTAGTCTCACGCCACCAGGCTCTCTGTCAAAACCCCAATTTCCTCAGCACCGCCTCTCTATCACGTACCCTGCACCGACTTTATCTTGGGCTCCAGGATCTAGAGTCTGGGGACTGTGTGTAGTCCCCAGATCGTTGTTCATTGCTGGGACGACAGAGCTGTGATTGGCTCGATTGAGGTGGATCTTCCATCTGATCAAGGGACAGAATCCCCCTGTCTCCATCCAATTACAGCTTCCATCAAATGTGACTGGTGCAGAAAACGTGTTCCCCCCCCAGATCCTGCCCATGGGTCTGGAGTACAGTCAAGAGTGAAACAACACAATGGGGGGAGGGGATGGTTTCAATGAGCTTTGAAATTAGCTGGGTTTGAGAAGATTTGTAACTCAGGTTGAGGTTTTGGATGTAGGTTTGCTCGCTGAGCTGTAAGGTTCATTTCCAGACGTTTCGCCACCATTCTAGGTAACATCTTCAGTGGGCCTCAGGCGAAGCAATGCTGAAAATTCCTGCTTTCTATTTATATGTTTGGAAATGACATCACCAACCCAAAGAAACCCAAACATATAAACAGAAAGCATCGCTTCACCTGAGGCCCACTGAAGATGTTACCTCGTATGGGTGATGAAACGTCTGGAAATGAACCTTCCAGCTCAGCGAGCTTTGGAATCTCAGATCGGGAAATGAAGTTGGAAACTAGCAGTGAGATACTTTCCTAAAGTAAGAGCATTTCCATGCAATGTCCACATTCCCATGAGGGAAGAAGATCGCAATTTGAAGTTTGAGGTGACTGGGTGAGACTGAAATACTGGAACAGAATTACAGCTTCAGGATGATGCTGTGGAAACCAAGCTGCTGACCATAAAACAGGGACTGGACTGCGAATGGTGAGCCACGGGGGTACCAGTGTGAGTGTGTTACAGGAGCTTTCACACTGGGCAGTGCCATTGACCAGCCTCACAGGCTGGTTCGATGCCAACATTTGCCCTTGTGTGTGTGAGAAACAAAGCTCACGATATAATAAATTTCAGTCCGAGTCATATTCTGAAGCAGTGAATTTTATTGAAACGTTCTTGCAAGAAGGGGTGACTAGCAAGTAGTCACCCCGATCCAGGAATTAGATTCAAAGAGTCATACAGATGTACAGCATGGAAACAGACCCTTCAGTCCAACCTGTCCATGCCGACCAGATATCCCAACCCAATCTAGTCCCACCTGCCAGCACCCGGCACATATCCCTCCAAACCCTTCCTATTCATATACCCATCCAAATACCTCTTAAATGTTGCAATTGTATCAGCCTCCACCACATCCTCTGGCAGCTCGTTCCATACACGTACCATCCTCTGCATGAAAAAAGTTATCCCTTAGGTCTCTTTTATATCTTTCCCCTCTCACACTAAACCTATGCCGTCTGGTTCTGGATTACCCGACCCAGGGAAAAGACTTTGCCTATTTATTCGACCCATGCCCCTCATAATTTTGTAAACCTGTATAAGATCACCCCTCAGCCTCCGACACTCCAGGGAAAACAGCCCCAGCCTATTCAGCCTCTCCCTGGAGCTCAAATCCTCCAAACCTGGTAACATCCTTGTAAATCCTCTCTGAGCCCTTTCAAGTTTCGCAACATCTTTCCAATAAGTAGGAGACCAGAATTGCACGCAATATTCCAACAGTGGCCTAACCAATGTCCTGTACAGCCGCAACATGACCTCCCAGCTCTTGTACTCAATACCCTGACCAATAAAGAGAAAGCATACCAAACTCCTTCTTCACTATCCTATCTACTTGCGACTCCACTTTCAAGGAGCTATGAACCTGCACTCCCAGGTTTCTTTGTTCAGCAACACTCCCTAGGACCTACCATTAAGTGTATAAGTCCTGTTAAGATTTGCTTTCCCAAAATGCAGCACCTCGCATTTATCTGAATTAAACTCCATCTGCCACTTCTCAGTCCATTAGCCCATCTGGTCCAGATCCTGTTGTAATCTGAGGTAACCCTCTTTGCTGTCCACTACACCTCCAATTTTGGTGTCATCTACAAACTTACTAATTGTACCTCTTATGCTCACATCCAAATCATTTATGTAAATGACAAAAAGTAGAGGACCCAGCACCAGTCCTTGTGGCACTCCACTGGTTACAGACCTCCAGTCTGAAAAACAACCCTCCACCACCACCCTCTGTCTTCTACCTTTGAGCCAGTTCTGTATCCAAATGGCTAGTTCTCCCTGTATTCCATGCGATCTAACCTTGCTAATCAGTCTCCCATGGGGAACCTTGTCAAACACCTTACTGAAGTTTGTGAAACATGATTTCCCACGCACAAAGAGTTCTGTCAATTGTTTTAAGTTCCTCCTTATCTCAAGGCTCTGCATTACCTGTTACTGCTGGGATGGGTTTAGTGTTCTCCACCATGAAAAGTGAGGATTGATTTACTACCTCTGACGTTTCTGGGTTCTCCACAATTAACTCCCCAGTATCATCTAAGACCAACATTCATTTTAGCTTACTCTCTTTTTATATCATTATATAAGTTTATTGTTATTGCTTTTGTACTTTGTGAGAGTCTTCTTTCATAATTAGCCTTTGCTTTTTATTACTTTTTTTTAGTAACACTTTATTGATCTTTAAAAGTTTCCCAATTCTCCAGCCAGCCACTGATCAATATTATTTTTTTTACCCGTATGTTATCTTTTATCTTTAACTTCCTTGCTTAGCCATGAGGGGCTTTTCACACACCTACAATCTTTCTTCCTCTCTGGAATAACTTTAGTTTGGAAGAATTGAATATCTCCTTGAATGTCTCGCACTGTTCATCAACTGAGACAGGCAGGAGGCTGGAAGAACACTGCAAGCCAGGCAGCATCAGAAGGTAGAGAAGTCAACATTGCGGGTATAACCCTTGTTCAGGACTGGGGGTAGGGGTGAGGGGAGCTGCAGATAAAGGGGGGAGGTGGGGGAGGGTTTTGGGTTGGGAAAGGAGCGGAGTGATGAGGTAGTGAAAGGTGAACACAGGTGGAGAGTATGGCCTGGCTGCTCAATGGGAAGATTGAATCTGGTTGGTGGCTGGAAGGAAGGGTCAATAAGTGAAATGGAAGGGAGGTGGAGGGGTTGGGAAGGGAGTCGGGAGATGGGAAGGGAAGTAATATCAAAGTTTGTGCGAAGATTTGTAGCTCGGGTGCTTGTTGTAGTGGTTCTGTTCGCCGAGCTGGAAGTTTTAGTTGCAAACATTTTGTCCCCTGGCTAGGAGACATCATCAGTGCTGTGGAGCCTCCTGCGAAGCGCTTCTTTGATGTTTCTTCCGGTATTTATAGTGGTATGTCCTTGCCGCTTCCGGGTGTCAGTTTCAGCTGTCCGCTGTAGGGGTTGGTATATTGGGTCCAGGCCGATGTGTTATATACCAACCACTACAGCGGACAGCTGAAACTGACACCCGGAAGCGGCAAGGACAGACCACTATAAATACCGGAAGAAACATCAAAGAAGCGCTTCGCAGGAGGCTCCACAGCACTGATGATGTCTCCTAGCCAGGGGACGAAACGTTTGCAACTAAAACTTCCAGCTCGGCGAACAGAACCACTACAACGGAAGTAATATCTTTTAACAATGGGTGAAGTTAAAAATCACACAGCATTAGCTTCCAAATAAACCTGTTGGACTATAACCTAGTCTTGTGTGATCTTTAACGTTGTCCACCCCAGTCCAACACCAGCACGTCCACATCAAAACAATGGGTGAGCCACTTAGCAGTTCTTCGTGCTGATAGCTATTACTATTTTATCAAGTTAAACACTGAATGTTCACACTGCGATAAAAGGTACTTACTGAAGCTTGGTTTCTGTTTACCAACACCCATGCTCTTTGGGCTGTACTTAATTAACTAAGTGGTGTGACTTCCTTATACAGAGGAAAGAATGTACACTTAATACTGAACTAACAAAAACCCAGCAAGGCCCAAGAATCCAGATCTCAGCTAATTCCTGTACACTGCCCAAGAACTAATTTCCCTCTTGAAATGTCTAGGTAATTATCCAACCCATTCTTAAACTTTGCCATGGTCTCAGTTTCATTTCTTTGTTCCAGTAGTGAATCCATTAGCATTAGGGTGCCATGGTTGCTGCCTCACAGTGCTGGGGACCCGGGGGGGTTTGATTCCACCCTCAGGTGACTGTGTGGAGTTTCCACATTGACCCTGTGTCTGTATGGGCTTCCTCTGGGTGCTCTAGTTTCTTCTCACCGTCCAAGGTTGTGCAGGTTAGGTGGATTGGCTATTCTAAATTACCCACTGTGTCCAGGAATGTGCCAGCTAGGTGGGTTAGCTATGGGAAATGCAGGGTCATAGGGGTAGGGGGTTGAGTCTAGATGAGATGCTCCTCAGAGGGCCAGTGTGGACTTGATGGACCGAATGGTCTGCTCCCACACTTCCAGGGATTCTATGATTAGCATCAGAGATCCTGGCTTTAATGTTAAAGATGCTACAAACACGGTGCCAATCAAATACAAACACAAATTCTACAGTGCTCTTGCTTCAGCCTGACACTGTTTTCAGGAATCATAGTGAAGTTAACGCTGGAGGGAGTTGCAGAAACGGTGTGAACTGCGAAGTGCTAGTTTCACTGAGACAGTGCAGCTCCCCCAGTCAGTCCCTGTGTGAGAGCAGAGTCTCAGCGTTTCCCTTGGAACTGGGGGAGCTTGCCTCTTTGGGTTTGTCCAGGATACTGGTGGCCGCACAGCACAGCTTGCTGAGCAGTTGGTCGGAGAACTGGCTTGCTGGCAGGCTACTCTCCAGCTCGAGGAAGGGCATTTTCACACAAACGGAATCAGACAAACGCATACAGCCAAACCCTGGAAATCCACAGAGGAGAAGGCGGAGCTAGCTCTGTGGCCCAGTTCTGATGCAAGGTCACATAGCTTAAACTTTGAACTGTTACTCTCCCACAGAGCTGCTCAGTATTTTCTGTTTCTTTGTCTGGCAGGCGTTCCAGTGGCTGTAAAGTATCCTTTTCACCTCACTTTTATCCCCGACGTTAGCTCTATACAAAACATTTATGTGACTGTACCAGAGTCATATTAAAATACAGACAAATCAATCCCCTTCAGTGCTGTAGTTGATTCCATTTACAATGAGAACAAATGATAAAGGAGGAGGCCATGATTTCTGTGTGGAGCATACTGCTTCATTCCAATCCTCTGCCTTTTCCCCATATGCTTGCCCATTTTTCCATTTAAATAATCACTGAATACCCTATTCAATGCCTCAATTAAACTTCACCACCCTTCCCAAGCCACGAGTGTGAAAACGTTTTATTTTCCCTCACATCATACTTGCTTCTGTTGCAAATCACTTTAAATCTGTGCCCTCCTGTTCTTGATCCTTTGACAAGCAGAAACAGTTTCTTTCTACCTACTCTGTCCAAGTCCCCTCATACTCCTCTGTCCAAGGAGAACAATCCCAACCACTCCAACCACTCCAGTCTCACAACTGAAGTTTCTCATTCCTGGAAATGATCCTTCCTGGAATATAGCACCCACAGCAACTCCAGTTGAGGTCTAACAAGTGGCTTGTACAAGTTCACAATACTGTCCCTGCTCTTGTACTCTATACCCCTCATCAACACAGTCCAGGATACTGTGCATTCTTTGACTGTTCTCTCCGTCTGTCCTGCCACCTTCAATGATTTGTGCAGATGTACATGCAGTCCCTTTGTGCCTGCTCTCCCTTTAAGATTGTACCTCTTGTACTCTTTGCCCATGTTCTTTTAACTAAAATGGCTCATTTCACACTTCTGTGCATTGAACGTCATCTGCCACTTGTCTGCCCACACCACCAACTTTTCAATGTCCTTTGAAGTTCTACATTGTCCTTCCCACGGATTACAATGCCTCCAAGGTTTGTACCATCTGCAAAACATGAAATTGTCCCTGCATGCCAAGATCTAAATCATTAGTATATAGTGGGTGGCATGGTGGCACAGTGGTTAGCACTGCTGCCTCACAGTGCTAGAAACCCGGGTTCAATTCCTGCCTCAGGCGACTTTTTGTGTGGAGTTTGCACATTCTCCCGTGACTGCGTGGGTTTCTTCCGGGTGCTCCGGTTTCCTCCCACAGTCCAAAAATGTGCAGGTTAGAAGAATTGGCCATGCTAAAATGTTAGGTGAAGGGGTAAATGTAGGGATATGGGTGGGTTGCGGGTCGGTGTGGACTTGTTGGGCCGAAGGGCCTGTTTCCACACTGTAAGTAATCTAACCTAATCTAATCATATCACCAAAAGCAAAAGCAAAAGGCACAAAGTGGCATTGAGTTATTCAGCACAGAAACAGACCATTGGATCCAGTTCCATACCAACCAGATATCCTAAACTGATCTGATCTATTTGCCAGCATTTTTTGAGGTTTTATTGTCCCATCTACTCAAACACAGAGTACAATGAAAATTATATAATGTTACTACATATGGTGCCATCTTAGGTAGAAAGGTACCTAGGTACAAGAAACTTAGGCATAAAGTAGTAAAAGGAATAAAGTTAAAAAACAGTAAATATTACCTTCAGAAAACAAGTAGAAAAACAAAGAAACAAGGTAACAGTTAACACCGAAGTCCTTCCTAATATAAAATAGATAAACAAAGGAACAAAGCCAAAGGTTTGCATCTTTGATGACTCCTCTATTCGCTCGCTCTCGAGGATACCTCAGCTACCTGTTCTCAATGCTGCCACTACAATACTGAGGCACCCCCCTCACCGCTCGCTCTTCATCTATTGGGTCACTTTGCCATCACTGCTGCTGCTGAAGCTGCCACCTCTCCAGTTACCTCCTGTTGCCTCTGGAGCATGCCCTGGCAGGAGCCATGTACACGCCAAGATACCGCTGAGCCGAGACACCACCACGCCAGGCCGAGAGGCCGTCACGCCAAACCTAGAGGCTGGGCTGAGAAACCGGGACAGGTTGGGCTGGGCAGGGAGAAAGTCTGCGCTGAGGCTGGCAGTGAAGAAAAGAAACACCAAAAGACAGAAACGAGAAGGAAACGGACGAGCTCCAGCTGAAGCGTCCTCCTCCAGCGCCGTATTGTTGTAGTTGACCCATATCCCTCTAAACCTCTATTCATATATCCATCCAGATGCCTTTTAAATGTTGTAATTGTACCAGCCTCCACCACTTCCTCTGGCAGCTCATTTCATACACGCACAACCTTCTGAATGAAAAAGTTGCCCGATAGGTTCCTTTTAGATCCTTGCCCTCTCACCTTTAACCTATGCCTTCTAGTTTTGGACTCCTCTACCCTGGGATAAAGGTCTTGACTCTTTGCCCTATCCATGTGCCTCATGATTTTATAAACCTCAGCCTCTGATGCACCAGGGAAAACAGCCCCAGCCTGCTCAGCCTCTCCCTGTAGCTCAGATCCTCCAATCCCAGCAATATCCTCCTAAATCTTTTCTGACCTCATTCGGGTTTCACAACATCTTCCCTATAGCAGGAGACCAGAATTGCGCACAGTACTGTATTCCAAAAATATTCTATACACCCATAACAAAACATCCCAAATCCTGTACTCAATGCATTGACCAATGAATGCAAGTATGACAAATGCCTCCTTCACTGCCCTGTTTATTGCGACTCCATTTTCAAGGAATTATACACCTCCACCCCTAGGTCTCTTTGTTTGGCAATACTCCCCAGAACTTTACATTAACTATATTAAGTCCCAGCAAGTTTTGAGAAGATTTGTAGCTCAGGTTGAGGTTCTGGATGTAGGTTTGCTCGCTGAGCTGGAAGTTTCACTTTCAGATGCTGCGTCACTATTCTAGGTAACATCCTCAGTGAGCCTCTGGACAAAGCACTGCTGGTGTTTCCTGCTTTCTATTTATATGTTTGGGTTTCCTTGGGATGGTGATGTCATTTTCTAGGGTGACATCATTTCCTATGGTGATGTCATTTCCCAATCTTTTTCTCAGCAAGTGGTAAATGGGATCCATGTCAATGTGTTTGGAACGCCATACTTCTAGGAATTCTTGTGCATATCTCTGTTTGGCTTGTCCTAGGATGAGTGTGTTATCCCAGTCAGAGTGGTGTCCTGCCTTATTTCTATGTGAGGATACTAGTGAGAGTGGGTCATGTCATTTGTGGCTAGTTGATGTTCATGTATCCTGGTGGCTAGTTTTCTTTGTCCAATATAGTGTTAGTTACAGTCCTTGCATGGTATTTTGTAAATGACATTAGTTTTGCTTGTTGTGTATATAGGATCTTTCAGGTTCATTAGCTGCTGTTTTAGTGTGTTGGAGGGTTTGGACTCCCCTATGTCTTGCGTATTACGTCTTGCCCTGGTTTGCTTTACCAATATGCAACACCTCACATTTGTCTAAATGAGAGTCCATTTCACTCTCATCAGCCTATTGGCCTACCTGGGTCAAGTTCCCATTGTACGCTGAGATAATCTTTTTCACTGCCCACTACACCACCAATTATGGTGTCATCTGCAAACTTACCAACCATACGTCTTATATTCATATCCAAATCATTTATATAAATAACGAAAAGCAGTGGTCCCACCGCTGATCCTTGTGGCTCACCACAGGTCACAGACCTCCAATCTGAAAAGCAATCCTCCATCCTCTGTCTCCTAAATTCTAGCCAGTTTTGTATCCAGTTGGCTAGCTCTCCCTGGATTCCATGTGATCTAACCTTGCTAACCAATCTACCATGCGGAACCTTGTCAAACGCCTTGCCGAAGTCCACTTCGACAATGTCTGCTGCTCTGCCCTCATCAATCTTGTTTGTCACTTCTTCAAAAAAACTCAATAAAGTTAGTGAGATGCAATTTCTCACACAGAAAGCCATGTTGACTATCCCATAATTAGTTCTTGCCTTTCCAATTGCATGTAAATCCTGTCTCTCAGAATCCTTTCCAACAACTTACCCACCACTGACATCGGGCTCATAAGGCTGGTTTTTCCTTGCCATCTTTCTTAAATAATGGAGTGAAGATTATTGGTAGGATTCTAAGCAAGGTCTGAGATTGGCTGGTGGATAACTGGACCTTGGGGATGATTGCAATGGTCACTGAAGTGTCTGTTGCCAATTCTGCCATCCAATTAAGGATGGTGACCCACTTCTGCGAGCTCAAACTGAGGCTGACAAATCAATAGCCTCAGTACCGCCTCCTACTGCAGGTGGCTGCCATAGCATCTGGGAGAAGGAGAGGGAACCTCCTTGTTGAGGTATCTTCAATGCTTAAGTAGGGGTTTTTTTGATATCTGTGGATCAAGTTGTAATTGGCGGGGTGAGGGGTCACGTACCCTACAGGGCAATGTTGGAGCCAATAGGTGCCATGGTGAAGCCCTTCCACGGGTGTGGGATCCAACCTTTCCCATTCCCAGAAACAAAAAGCCCAATGCCACCCCGTCCTACATTGATAAACCTTTGGAAGGCTGACTCAATAGAGAGACTGGGCTGAGGCTTGTTGAGATGGCAGTGAAATGCCTCTGGCCCATGAGCAACCACACAGAAACTGTTTGTCATCCTGGGAATATTGGAAAGATATTGATTTTCACTTCCAATGTTTTTCAATGCTATTTCACAAGCCTTCCCTCCTCCAGTTCATTTTCAGACTTCCAGAAATCAACCCCTTTGCGCTGTACTCTTTAATTGGCTGCTCAGTATGACCTCCTGGTTTTTTTCTCTTCATGTTCAGTGATTCTGGTTGTGATTTATGGTCCCTGATCAGAAATCAATTTGCTTCAGAGCGTTTTCTTCCAACTCCTTCCATCTACTCAGTTCCCTCCAACCCGATTCACAAACTTTGATCGGGTGATTCGAGATTGTTCAAGGTGCATTTAGGCACTTTCTCCTCAATATTCTGTGAATGTTCCTACTCTCTATAACTGGGTCTGATATTCCTGGTGCATAAATCCCTGTTTCTGCTGGAGCTGGTTTATTCTATATATCATGGTCTCACTACTAGTGATTAACTGAGGGAACTGTTTTCCAGTCTTTTCCCAGCTAACAATAACATTGTTGTAAAAGGGGAGTCTGGATGCAAAGGGAAGAAGTGACCACAGACTTTGTCTCAAGGGACATTCTTGACTGCATCTTCTTTACATAAATGTGCAGGTGCCTTCCCAGCTGACTTCAGTCTGCCCCTTCCACCACTTCCCTTTGCAGGGTTAAGCAGGCCTTCAATCTAGCTGTTGCCGAATCAAACTTCCCAGGAAGTTTCCATCCTCCCCCCCCCCCCCCCCCCCCCGCCTCTGTCTGTGAGGAAAAAACATTTTTCTCTGGCTCCTGTGGTCTCTCCGGAACTAGAAAGGCAGCTATTGCTTTTCCTCCTGAACAATTAGAGTAACAATATCACTAATTATAGCTTTCATAGTTAAAATGATTTGTCAAATTCTGCTGGCTGAGAAATCTAGTTTTTATATTCAATTTCTTTAGAAATTGCATTAAAACATCCCAATCTTTCAGAGTGCATATGCACACAAATGTTGTTCACATTTACATAGATGTTCGCAAGGTTTGTGAAGGTTTGTAGCTCAGGTTGAGGTTTAGGGTGTAGGTTTGCTCACTGAGCTGTAGGTTTGATATCCAGACGTTTCATTACCTGGCTAGGTAACATCATCAGTGGCAACCTCCAAGTGAAGCGAAGCTGTTGTCTCCTGCTTTCTATTTATATCTTTCTCCTGGATGGGGTTGCTGGGGTTTGCGGTGATGTCATTTCCTGTTCATTTTCTGAAGGGTTGATAGATGGTATCTAGATCTATGTGTTTGTTTATGGCGTTGTGGTTGGAGTGCCAGGCCTCTAGGAATTCTCTGGCTGTCTTTGCTTAGCCTGTCCCAGGATAGATGTGTTGTCCCAGTCAAAATGGTGTTTTTTTTCATCCGTGTGCAGGGCTACGGGGGAGAGAGGGTCGTGTCTTTTTGTGGCTAGCTGGTGTTCGTGTATCCTGGTGGCTAACTTTCTTCCTGCTTGTCCCACGTAGTGTTTGTGGCAGTCCTTGCATGGAATTTTATAGATGATGTTGGTTTTGTCCATGGGTTGTACTGAGTCTTTTATGTCCTCAGAATCCTCGTAGCACACAAACCCGCCAACACTCTCAAACAAAAACTAACAAACTTAAAAGGCCTGGCACTCCAACCACAATGCCATAAACAAACACATAGATCTAGATGCCATCTATCAACCCTTCAGAAAACGAACAGGAAATGACATCACCACGAACCCCAGGGACCCCTTCCAGCAGAAAGATATAAATAGAAAGCAGGAGATAACAGCTTCGCTTCACTTGAAGGTCCCCACTGATGATGTTACCTAGCCACGTAATGAAACGTCTCGATAGCAAACCTACAGCTCAGCGAGCAAACCTACACCCTTACGTAGATGTTGTTTACACAAGCATGGGTGTTATTACAATAGGAAAAACCTGTTCACACAGACGCTGTTGAAACTAACATCGATATTAGGCACTTTAGTACAAATGAGTATACAGTGCAGGTGCTCACAGGAGAGCAGATGTTTTTACATTAACAACATTGTATTCAATGTCAATACTAGTGTGCATAATAGAGCTGAAAATGTGTTGCTGGAATAGCACAGCCGGTCAGGCAGCATCCAAGGAGCAGGAGAGTCGACGTTTTGGGCATGAGCCCTTCTTCAGGAACCTGATCTCCAGCATCTGCAGTCCTCACTTTCTCCTGACATTGAATACACCAAACCTCCAAACAGAATTTTGCTAGATCTGAACCTATTATTATGTAGCCACCTTTGCTGGTGAGGTGTAATGTTAACTGTATATCGAAAGCATTTGCCCCATACTGTGATAATGAGGAACATATTTGCATTATCTTCATCTTTTGTATTTGCTTTAAGTTAAAACAATAAATTTTGTCCATAATTACACCAGCCTTCTTTGTTATGCCTGAATTCCTTCATTTTCCCAAAATACATCATCAGTAAGTTTTCAATTATGGACTATGCTGACCTATGAGGAGTGGCTGATGGAGTTGAATTTGGATAAATGTGAGCTACTGCATTTTGGAAAAGCAAACTAGAGCAAGACTTATACACTTCATGGTAAGGTCCTAGAGAGTGTTCCTGAACAAAGAGAGTGCAGGTTCATAGCTCCTTGAAAATGGAGCCACAGGTAGATAGGATAGTGAAGAAGGTGTTTGACATGCTTTCTTTTATTGGTCAGAGCATTGAGGTCATGTTGCGGCTGTACAGGACATTGGTTTGGCCACTTTTGAATATGGCATGCAATTCTGGTCTCCTTCCTATCAGAAAGATGTTGTGAAACTTGTAAATCTTTTCTGAATCCTTTCAAGGATGTTGCCAGGGTTGGAGGATTTGAGCTACAAGGAGAGGCTGAATAGGCTGGGGCTGTTTTCCCTGGAGCGTCAGAGGCTGAGGGGAAACCTTATAGAGATTTATAAAATTATGAGGGGCATGGATAGGATAAATAGACAAGATCTTTTGCCTGGGATGGGAGAGTCCAGAACTAGAGGGCATAGGTTTAGGGTGACAGGGGAAAGATACAAAAGGGGCCTAAGGGACAACTTTTTCACCCAGAGAGTGGTGTATGTAATGAATGAGCTGCCAGAGGAAGTGGTGGAGGCTGGTACAATTATAGCATTTAAAAGGCATCTGGATGGGTATATGAATAGGAAGGGTCTGGAGGGATATGGGCCGGCTGCTGGCAGGTGGGACTAGATTAGGTGGGGATGGTCGGCATGGACTGGTTGGACCAAAAGGTTTGTTTCCGTGCTGTACATCACTAGGACATGTGCATATCGAGTAATCTTTCAAATCATTCAAACTTTGACATATTCAACTTTAGGCATTCCAACTTTTTAATGTTCTTCAGCCCTGATTGGAGTTGATTGGTTATTTAATTGGTATTTCAATCACCTTCCTAACAGAAACAGGAAGTGGCAGCATCTGTGGAAAGAAAGCAGATTTAATATTTCAGGTCCAGTGGCCTTTCTTCAAAACTCCACAAATGATACCAGACCTGCAGAGTTTCTCCAGCAGTTTCTGACTTTGCTTCAGATTTCCAGCATTGACAGTTCTTTATGTTACCACCTGCCTAACTACTTGCTCCATCAACCGTCTGTTTAAATAAAAACGTTTGAATACATACAAACAATGCTTAAATGTTTTCAAATTTTGCAGAGCCACTCCACTGAAATTTGTTGACATGCAACATAAAGATGCCTGTCAATTTCTCTTTGTGTTAAGGGCAGCACGGTGGCTCAGCGGCTAGCACTGCTGCCTCACAGCACCAGGGACCTGGGTTCGATTCCAGCCTTGAGTGATTACCTGTGCAGAGTATGCACATTCTCCCCATGTCTGTGCGGGTTTCTGCCGGTGTGGCTATGGTTTCCTCCCACAGTCCAAAGATGTGCAGGTTAGGTGGATCGGCCCAGCTAAATTACCCATGGAGTTGAGGGATGTGTAGGTAGGGGGGTCGGTCAATCTATATTGCCTATGGAGTTGGAGGGATGTGTAGGTTAGGTGCATTAGCCATGGGAATAAAGCAGGGTTATAGGGTCTGGGTGGAATTCTCTTTGGAGGGTTGGTGAGGACTTGTTAGGCTGATGGGCCTAGTTCCATGCTGATGGGATTCTCTGGTATTTCTATTCTGAACATTGCTGGCTCTGCTATAAGCTAAATGCAATCTACATACAGCAAGTCAGTTCAAACTGAGCAATACCAAGCCCTTGATGCATCTTTCCCACCCGTAAATCTGCTTGTTTAATCCCCACATTTTGCCTCTATATGACTCACTGCTTTAAGTGGTTTTCAAAATATTTTCATTTGATATTTTCACCTTACATTGACCTACATTCCCAGGATTATGTTTCTGAAAGAGCTGAGAAGATCTTCAAGATCACTTTTGCTGCAGTGGGGGAAAGCATCGAGTCACTCCAGGGCAACGAGAGGCCATTCACCCCATCAGCTCCGCACTGATCCTCCGAACCAGATTCCTCCCAGTGCCCCCATCTCTCATAATCTGGTTCTCCGAGCTGTCCAGTTTATCTGAATGTGAATTGAATCCCTTTCTGTGATGTTCAGAGTCTGTCCGTCTGTAATCCATTTAACTTTGGCAACCAAACTCTTGGGTGTTTGCTCAAAGTGTAAACTTCCTGTTTCACCACGACTATCCATAACCTTACCTGGACCTTTCCATTCTTTCTACACTTCTCATTTGCAATATACCATGTTCCTTGGGTTAAAATGTATATTTGATGACTGTATATAATGCCTTAAGAGAATTTTCATTGAAACGCCACCCTTAATGTCCTTTTCCCTGCATGCAGGACATTCAAGTGCTCAGAAAAAGTGGAGTTGATTATTGTCCTTTCCCAAACTGGGCATTAATCCCCCCATTACTGAAGGGATTTTTGGATTTCTCCCAAAAGGTAATTGGCATGCTAGATTTTATGAAGTATCTCAACTATTACCTTATGATTTCTTTTACACAATCGATAACCAAGGAGACGTAGTCATATTCATTACCAGCGTTCATATTTTCACACATATCCATAAAATTATTTCCAAATTCTATTCTACACCCCCCCCCCAAAAAAAACCTTTCAGTGAGGCATTTAGCCAGTGCCCACACCCAGGTCCCTGTCCAAAATAAAATTGAGAAACTCAGATCAACTCTCTGTGGAGAGAGAAACAATTAATGTTTCAAGTCCAGTGACCGCTTCAGAACTGCAGGAGGTTGAAATATGATGTTTTCATGCTGTTGACAAAGGTGAAGGAGGAGTGGGTGGAATGGGTGGTGTTGTACCCCAAGCGAAGGACAAAGGGGAATGCCAATGGATGTAAAGGAGCAATTAAAACATGGAATAGATGATAACAATAGATGAGAAGCACAGCATATAGGTCAGCTCTTTTGGAAATAAACCCATGCCAACAGGATATAGAGTCATATAGCATAGAAACAGACCCTATAGTCCAACCAGTCCACACCAACCATGTTCCCAGACTAAACTAGTCCCACCTGCCTGCATTTGGCCCATATCCCTTCAAACCTTTCTTAATCATGCATTTATTCAAATGTTTTTTTTAAACATTGTAGCTGAACCTGCATCCACCACTTCCTCTGGCAGTTCATTTCACACATGAAACACCCCCTGTGTAGAAGAAAATTGTCTCTCATGTCCTTTCTGAATCTTTCTCCTCTCACCTTAAAAATATGCCCCCTTGTTTTGAACTCAACCACCTCAGGGAAATGACCTTTGTTATTCACATTATCTGTGCACTTCTTGATTTTATAAATCTCACAAAGGTCACCCCTCAACTGCCTAGGCTCTAGTGAAAAAAATCCCCACCTATTTGCATAACTCCAACCCTGTATTCACTGCAACATCCTGGTAAATCATTCCTGAACCATCTCTAGTTTAATAATATCCTTCCTATAGCCAGGTGACTAGAATTGCATGCCGTACTCCAGAAGGGTTGAGGCCTGAAGGTTGTGAAATGTCTAAATGGAAAACAAGGTGCTGTTTCTCAAACTTATGTGGTGCTTTGCTGGAACACTGCAGCTGGCCAAGGATGGAAACACTTGTCTGAGAGCATAATCGTTCATTTAAATGGCAAATAAATGGAAGGTTGGGGTCAGTCTTATAGATGGAGCAGACGTTTGGTGTGTTTGGTTCTTTCAATGTAGAGGACATGCCTTTAAGAGTAGCAAACACACAACACTGGATTGAAGTCTCATTCAGTCTACAGTTGACTGTCCTTATCTATTTCTTCATTACTTTGTCCCCATTTCTCTTTTCTCCCGACTATAATATTATTTAATATCAATATTATTGTTGACTGACTAAATCTAGTAGCTATGTCTATAAAGTGCCAGATGAAAATGTCTTTCTCCACATCTCATACCTCAAGTCCATTGCTACAACTTTCCCACCTGGTATTGGGTGATTTGGTAGATAGGAAATTCACTTGTGGGTCATGATAGTGTCTCCCTAAACTAAAACAAAGAATGGTGTAAATCTAAATCAAAGACAGAAATTGCTGGACAAGCTGATAATAGCTAGGAAAAGGCAGCGTAGTGGTAGTGTCCCTACCTCTGGAAGGAGAAAGTGAGGACTGCAGATGCTGGAGATCAGAGCTGAAAAATGTATTGCTGGAAAAGCGCAGCAGGTCAGGCAGCATCCAAGGAGCAGGAGAATCGATGTTTCGGGCATAAGCCTCGGACTCAGCACCGCCTTCTTGACCTGCAATCTTCTTCCTGACCTCTCCGGTCCCACCCCCTCTCTGGCCTATCACCCTCACCTTAACCTCCTTCCACTTGTCGTATTCCCAATGCCCCTCCCCCAAGTCCCTCCTCCCTAACTTTTATCCTAGCCTGCTTGGCACTCCCTCCTCATTCCTGAAGAAGGGCTTATGCCCGAAATGTCGATTCTCCTGCTCCTTGGATGCTGCCTGACCTGCTGCGCTTTTCCAGCAACACATTTTTCAGCTCCCTACCTCTGGACCAGAGGCCAAGATTCAAGTCCCACTTGCTCCAGAAATGTATCTGAACAGGTTGAATATATTTTCAAACATCACTTGCCTAAGTAATGATAATGAAAAGTCATTGACCTGAAACATTTCATTGAATTCAGAGCTTACCTGCTGGGGCCGAAAGCAGACTTTCTTCCACAGTCACTGGGACCTGGAGTCAGATCGAGTGGACAGTGAGAGCCTTTTTCCTCAGATAGTGATGGCTAGTACGAGGGATCATAGCTTTAAATTGAGGGGTGATAAACATAGGACAGATGTCAGGGGTAATTTCTTTATTCAGAGGGTAGTAGAGGTGTGGGTCACCCTGCCTGCAATAGGAGGAGACTCGTCAACTTTAAGGACATTTAAATGGTCATTGGATAAACATATGGATGAAAATGGAATAGTGTAGGATAGATGGGCTTCAGATTGGTTTCACAGGGTGGCGCAACATCGAGGGCTGAAGGGCCTGTACTGTGCTGGAATGTTCCATGTTCTCTTGTCTACAATTACTTCAGTAGGAGCCACTTGCTGGAAAAAGGATCCTCACAGCAGGGTAAGTGGGATCTATGGGGATTTGGGGCCAACCAGGTACCCCAAGAAAGGGGAATAGTTGGGGTTAAGGGCAGGCAGTACTGTCGATGTGCCAGGAACCTCCTCCATTGCCCCAGGGTGGCATCTCTGATGTTGGGGACCACTGCAGGAGGTTGAGATGGAGCATCCACTTGGCAGTTTTGGCTGAGGATTGCTGTGAATGTTTCAGTCTTATCTTACACTGATGTATTGGGCTCTTCCATCAGTGAGGATGGGGATATTTGTGGAGCCTCTTCCTCCACTGAGCTGTTTAACTCTTCACCACCATTACCCACCAAATGTGGCAAGACCGCAGAGTTTAGATCTGATCCGCTGGCTGTGGGATTGCTTTGTTATCTATCACTTTGTTGCTTATGTGCAAGGAGTCCTGGTTGGTAGCTTCACAGGTTGACACCTCATTTTTAGGTATGCCTGGTGTTGATCCTGGTTTCCCCTCCTGCACTCTCCATTGACCCAGGGTCGATGGTAATGGTTGAGTGGGGGATATACCAGGCCACGAGGTTACAGATTGTGCTGGAGTTACAATTCTGCTGCTGTTGATGGTTCACAGCGCCTCATGGATCTCGATCAGTTCCAAATCTGACAGTGTCACACAACACAATGGAGGTTATTCTCACTGTGAAGGCAGGACTTTGTCCCCACAAGGATTGTGCGGGTGGTCACTCTTACTGATAGTGTCATGGACAGATGCAGCTATAACCAGCAGATTGGTGAGGGTGAGGACAAGAATATTTCTCCCCCACTGGTTCCTCACCACCTACCCCAAACCCAGTCTAGCAGCTATATTCTTTCAGACCTGACCAGCTTGATCAGTAGTGTTATTGCTAAACACTCTTAGTTGGATATTTGTGGAGCCTTCTCCTCCAATGAGTTGTTTAATTTTGCACCTCCATTCAGGACTGCAGAGCTTTAAGCTGATACATGGGTTGTGGGATCACTTGCTGCCTATGCTGTTTGACGTGCAAGGAGTCCTGGTTGGTGGCTTCACCAGGTTAACACCTCATTTGCAAGTATGGGTGGTGCTGCTCCTGGCTTGCCCTATTGAACTCTCCATTGTGCCAACTTAACAACGTATAGAACGGAACACAGCACTGCCTTCTCACCCCCTCAAAGCCTGCGATCGGAACGTTATGAAACAAGCTGCAGGAAGGAATATTAGATCAGGTACCCAAAAGCTGGGTTAAATAAGGGGGTTTTAAGGAGTACCTTAAAGGAAGTGAGGCACAAAATTGGAGAGGTGTAGGAAGGGAATTCCAGACATTGGGGCCTATTTTGTTCCAGCTTTATTAGTTAAATGAATTAATAGTAATTCATTAATAGTAATTCATTCCAGTAATAGTCCAGGCTAGGTGAATTGGCCATACTAAATTCCCCATAGTATTCAGGGATGTGTAGGCTAGGTGCAATAGTCAGGGGAAATGTAGAGTAATAGGGGTAGAGGTAGGGGAAGGGTCTGGGTGGGATACTTTTCGGAGGGTGGGTGTGGACTTGTTGGGCCAAAGGGCTTGTTTCAACACTGCAGGGATTCTGTGATAAACAACTGGAAGAGGGTCACTGAGGGTAGATCAATTAAAATCAATGATGCACATGAGAACCAAACTAGAGGAGCTCAAATATCTCAGCACTGGGTTCGTGATCCAACATTAATAGGCTGCCTGCCTCATTCAAGGGGCACACAGATATCAGTAATGAGTCTTTGTTAAAGTCAAGTTACATTCTCTAACTGAATTATAGTTACAGGAGACACCAGTTAATGTTAAATTTGAGTAATTCTTTAAGCAGAGAGCTGCTGTTGTGTCGTCCATCTGGTTTGGAGCAGATTCCTGGCGCTAGGAATTTCACTCGCAGTTCCGCACAGCTTAGAACATGCATGGAAACAATACATGATCAGCTGGTGTGTTTTTAAGTAATGTGATTACTTTTCCTCATCCTGTGTGTGCTATTGGCTCTGGCAAGTCACAGGGAGTTTTGTTGATTTCCACGTTGGAGCAAGTATGTGCGTGCTGTGTGTTTGTGGGAACTGGGGGAGGGATTGGTTTGAGATCAGACAAAGACTGAGCTGCTGATTCCTCCAGTCTTGTTATTCTGCAAAGTCTGGAAGGAGCAGCATGGGCCTGGAGCTGTACTTGGATCTGAACTCACAGCCCTGCCGAGCTGTCTACATTTTCGCCAAGAAGAATAACATTGTGTTTGAGTTTAAGGAGGTCGATCTGTCACTAGGTAAGGATTGGCAGAATGCCAGTGCCCAGTTGGCACGACCATCTCCTAAACTTTTTCCGCAATTTGATCTTTTACGCTTATTCATTTTCCTCCCTCTTGCCCTTCCAATATTCTCTCTCTGCCTTCCTGCTCCCCTCCTCACCTAACATCTTCCCTGTCTCCTCTTCCCTTTAATTCCTCCACCGCCTCCCCTACCCTCTTTTGGTTTCCTTCTCCTCATCCCTCTCTTCCCTACTTGTCTCCTCTCTTGCCTCTCCACCCCCTCCCAGTCCTCACTCTTTCTCTCTCTCTCTCTCTCTTTCTTGTCCCTCACCTTTTCTTTCCTATCTCCTGCCTATGCCTCCTCCTCCTCTCCACTGTCTTCTCCTTCCTTTCTTTCTTCCCTTCTCTTCACATTCTCCCTCTATCATCTCTCCTCTTCTATCTCTCCCATCTCTTCTACTCTCTCCCTCTCTTGTTTCCCATCCCTCAAGCCCTTGACCATATAGGCATGGAATCATTCCATAAAGTCTCATATCTGATCAACAGAAAGTTCTGTTTTGCATTGGTTTTGTTTCCTGTCAGTGGTCGAGTGGGTAAAAAGGGCCATTCTTGTTGACAGATGCTTTGATGTCCTGTCACATGTCAAATGAAAACAAGAAGTGTAGGCAGATGAGTGAACTGAGCTGAAAATGTGTTGCTGGAAATGCGCAGCAGGTCAGGCAGCATCCAAGGAGCAGGAGAATCGACGTTTCGGGCATGAACCCTTCTTCAGGAATGAGGAAAGTGTATCCAGCAGGTTAAGATAAAAGGTAGGGAGGAGGGACTTGGGGGAGGGGCGTTGGAAATGCGATAGGTGGAAGGAGGTCGAGGTGAGGGTGATAGGTCGGAGTGGGGTGGGGGCGGAGAGGTCAGGAAGAAGATTAGGAAGGTTAGGAGGGCGGTGCTGAGTTCGAGGGTTGGGACTGAGACAAGGTGGGGGGAGGGGAAATGAGGAAACTGGAGAAATCTAGGTTCATCCCTTGTGGTTGGAGGGTTCCTAGGTGGAAGATGAGGCGCTCTTCCTCCAGCCGTCGTGTTGCTATGGTCTGGCGATGGAGGAGTCCAAGGACCTGCATGTCCTTGGTGGAGTGGGAGGGGGAGTTGAAGTGTTGGAGCCACGGGGTGGTTGGGTTGGTTGGTCCGGGCGTCCCAGAGGTGTTCCCTGAAATATTTCGCAAGTAGGCGGCCTGTCTCCCCAATATAGAGGAGGCCACATCGGGTGCAGTGGATGCAGTAAATGATGTGTGTGGAGGTGCAGGTGAATTTGTGGCGGATATGGAAGGATCCCTTGGGGCCTTGGAGGGAAGTGAGGGGGGAAGTGGGCGCAAGTTTTGCATTTCTTGCGGTTGCAGGGGAAGGTGAGCGAACTGACCATGGACTGTGGTGTGAGAAACATCCAAGTGGTAGGCATTGGAAAGAAGTGTGGGTTTGGTTGATTGAGGTATATTGAGGGAGATGCAGTTGTATCTGGGAGCTCCAAGGTTTATGTCACCACTGTCGAGTTCTAGAGTAAGCACACCACCCTCTCCTGGTCCTCCTTCAGAGGAATCAGTTGTTATGGTTCATACATGGGTAGAACTTGGGTAGTGTTGTAGAGTAGAGAGATCTCAGGGTTCAGGTACATAAAGTCTGCATCACATGGAGGCAGGATGGTTAAAAAGGTGTTTAGCATACTTGCCTTCATTGCTGAAACTTTGAGTATTGGAGTTGGGACATCTTGCTGAGGCTGAACGGGACATTGATGAGACTTCTTCTGAAGGACTGAGTCCAGTTCCAGTTGTCCTGTTATAGGAAGGAGAGGGTTGAGAAAAGGTTTTCCAAGATGTTGCTGGGAATGGAGGGTTTGAGTTATGGAGAGAGATTGGATAGGCTGGGACTTCTTTCACTGGAATGTGAGCAGTACTGGTGTCACTAATCTGATTAGTGACAAGGATGGATCTCATTGCAGTGCGCTCACCACAACTCCCTCCCTGCATCCTGCACCCATTTCTCCCCATTCCCTCCACTCACATCCCTCAAACACACCCCATGCTCCTGCCTCCCCCTCCACACACACTCCTCCACCTTAGCTTTGAATTGCCTGACAAAATAGTCCCTGGAGTTTGTGCACATAGAGCCAGTGACATTAGTGAGGCATGACACTGTGTCCCTGTGTGCACTCATTTCTCCTGGTGTTGGCATTCATTAGAAACATGGCCAATGCAATAACACATATTTGCTGCTAAAGCCATGCATTAATTGGCACAGGGATAAACTAAAATTTAAATATGTGGCTGAGAGAATGTTTGGGAAGGCAGAGGTTTCTGTGCATGGGTGACTGGCAGGGGCACTGGAGATAAACTGGAGTTCCTTCCACTGGGACAAACTTTACAGAAGGCATTCTGAGGCCGGTGTACTGGGAAATCAAATAATCAGGGCAGTAGCTAGGGCTTCAAACTGGTGAAGGAGGTGAGAGAATTCATGAAATTGGAAAGCAGCAAGAGAAATGGAGCAGAATATTGGGTAAAAATAGGACAGATCAGGAAGGGACAGAGTGAGTAACAAACATTAATGATGAAGGTGACATCAGGGAAATTAGTAAAGTCAAGTGTAAGGTGTTATGTACAAAGTATTCACAGGAAATTAGATGAATTAAAGAACTGATAGAAATTAATAAATTTAATCTAATTCCTTTAAGGCATTCCAATTACCAAGTGTTCAAAGTTGGACCCAAATATTGCAGGATTGTGTTTTTTATTCTTTCAAAGTTGTGGATGTCACTGGCTGGGCCATTTATTGCCATCCCAAGTTGCATTGGAGGAGGTGGTGATGAGCCACTATGGTCTATCTGTTCAAGGATTATTCACTTTGAGAAAATATGGTGGTTGGTGGAGTAGGGATGGTGGTGGGGGTAGCTATGTTAAAGAGTGGGATGAGGAGAGAAAAGAATTTAACTGAGAAAATCAAGGAGAATTAGTCTGGATGGGGCTAAGAAGGAACAAGGGGTTTAGTGAGGATGATTTAAAGCCATTCCCCCATAACAGTGTTTATATTGTAAGACAGTTTAGGTCAAGAAATTGGAGAGGCACACAATAACGGAAATAGAGCAATCAAGGGGTACTTAATCTTCATCATGACTGAGCAAACCAAAGTTGTGGTAATAATGTGCAAGATGAGTTCATGGAATGAATGCACAATGGCTTTCCAGATCAGAAATTGAGGAATCAAATAGGAAAGAGGTTATTTTGGATGTCATATTGTGCAATGACCAAGATTCATTAAGAACCTAGTGGCAAAAGGGTTTTCCTGAAAGAGTGACAACTATATGGAGGAATTACATATCAAGTCCGAAAGAGATTTTGTAAATCCAAAACTAGATCTTAAATCTGAACAAAGCCTGCATGGGCATGAGAGCGAGTTAGCTAAGGCAGATTGGGAAACTACATTAAAAGAGATGATAATAAAAGCAAAATATTGCAGACTTGGAAATCCCCACCATTCCAGCTGTGAAAGAGTATTACATTTGACTGGACCTGCTCAGTGCTTCCAGCATAGCCTGTTTGCATTTTATAAATATTTGACCTATTTTTCCTAATCAGTCTGTTCAGAAATGTTATTAGACACCTCTAGAGCAGGTGGGGATTTAAACCTGGACCCTCTCAGTCCAGGGGTAGGGACATTACCACTGTGTCACAAGAGGGCCCCGTTTGCACATTATACCAGCTGCTTCATCTTCCCTCCATTGTAAAGTTGGAAATGGGGATGTTTGCTGGCGATTGCACAATGTTCAGCATGATTCACGAGTCCTCAGACACTGAAGCAGTCATTGTTCAAATGCAACAAGATCTGGACGATATCCAGGCTTGGGCTGACAAGTGGCAAGTAACATTCACACCACACAAAATGGCAGACAATGACGACCTCCAATAAGACATGTGACCTTCAATGGTGTTTCAATCACTGAACACCACACAATCAACATCCTAGGGGCTACCATTTACTCAAAACTTGACTGGAGTCACCACATAAATACAATAGCCTCGGCAGCAGGTCAGAGGCTGGGAATACTGCAGCAAGTAACACACCTCTCGACTCCCCAAAGCCTCCATCATCTACATGGCACAAATCAGGAGTATGAGAGAAAGGTCCTCGCTTGCCTGAATGGTATGGCTCCAAAAGCTTGAAACTATCCTGGACAATGCAACCCATTTGATTGGCACCACACTCATAAACATCTGGTCTCTCCACCACTGTCCCTCAGCAGCCAGAGTGTGTACTCTGTACAAGATGCACTGCAAATATTTGCCAAAAATCCTTACACAGCACCTTCCAAACCCATGGGCACTTCCATTAAAAAGAGAAGGGCAGCAGATACATGGGAACACCACCCCCTGCAAGTTCCCCTCCAAGCCATCACCATCCTGACTTGGAAATATATCACTGTTCATTCAATGGCATTGGGTCAAAATTGTGAATTCCCCCTTTAATGCCATTGTGGGTCTCTCTGCAGCACATGGACTGCAGCGGCTCAAGAAGGTAGCTCACTCCCACCTTCTCAAGGGCAACCAACAATGCTCATATCCCGTCAGTGAATAAAAGAAATGCAATGGTAGTCAGATCATGGCCACTATTTTGAAACAAGACATCACTTGCAACAAGTATACGTTTCCTTAAGACACAGAAACTATCAAGTATGTTGTTTAACTATGGCTTTTAAGAGTTTGTAAACGAGTCAAAGATAGTGTTCATGTAAATGTAAATGCTCATAATGTCTGCAAGAGCAATAACTCTGTAGATTATTGGGGAGGGGTTATAGTTCAGTGAACACAGATAACAGAGAAGATTGCGAGTAGACTATAAAGAAACAGAACCAATTGTGAAGATTTCCACAGAGATGTAAATCAGAAGAGAGGACATTTTCTAATCAACCTGTTTAGGGATATTGTTCACACACCTTTGAAGTAGATGGGACTTCAACTCAGGCCTGCTGGCCCAGAGGTAGAGACATTACCACTCTGCTACCAGAGCAGTAAACCGTAATTGTTCAGTTCATGAAAATGAACATGAGTCTATCAAAGCCGAAACTAGTGAAGTGATAAGGAGAATAAGGAAATTCAAGATAATTTCTTGTCTTCGACTTCACAGTGGATGACATAAATCATGCTGAAACATAGAGGCACAAAGAGCCTAGCAAGAATGAGAAAACTGAAGAAAGATTTAGTTTAAAAATTAGTACTTGAGAAATTAATGGAACCAAAAATTAACATTGGCTTGAAATCTTGCAGAATGGTGTCTATAAATGACTTGTGTTCAGTTGTACGGGAATGGTGGCTATTAGCTTGGGATTCACTCCTGCTGCTTTAAGTTGACGCTAATATTGTAGTCATTGGGATGGAGGTGCAAGCCTATGTAACTTTGTAAAGAAATAATCAGAAACACGCATAAAAATTGGCATCTGTTCTAGCCTTCACAAACCAAATTTTGGGAATTTAACACAGAATTTCTCAGATTCTCATTGATTGATAGATTGTTAATGTACTCTCATCACTCAAGAAAGAAGAGAGAGAGAAACCCGGTAGTTAGGCCTGGCATCAGTAGTGAGAAATATTTATTTTCTGTTGAATAAATGTAGCAACAGAACATTGAGAAAGTCATCATAAGTTTATGAAAGCAACCAACATAGATTATGAAAGGGAAATGGGATTTAATGAATCTGTTAGTTTTAAAATATTTTCTCTAGTTGGGAAGATAAGGGAAGCCAATGGATACCGATGTAGATTTTCAGTAGTTGGTCTTTAACTATGTGTAATCTGTTTCATTTGTTTGAATGTGCGAATTGAGTTTGTACATTTACTGACATTATTTTGGGAGAAAGTGAGGACTGCAGATGCTGGAGATCAGAGCTTAAAAAAGTGTTGCTGGAAAAGCACAGAGGTCAGGCAGCATCCAAGGAACAGGAGAATCGACATTTCGGGCATAAGCATTCCTGAAGAAGGGCTTATGCCTGAAACGTTGATTCTCCTGTTCTTTTGATGCTGCCTGACCTGCTGCGCTTTTCCAGCAACACATTTTTAAGCTCTGATATTATTTTGGGTTGAGTACTGTAAAGGAGTGTGGCAGGAGAGGTGACAAGACTGGGGCGAATGGAGTGGAATGTTCTTCTGAAAGTTATAGGACAGGTGCCTGGAGGGTCTTCCCCCTGGCTACAGAGTCACGTCAGTGTCAGAATAAGTGGCTAGTCATCGACAAAACTGAAATGAGGAGAAATTTCTTTACTCAAAGGAATGTCTTTGGGATTTTCTACACGAGAGAGCTGTGGTTGTTCAGTCACTGAGTATATCATTCTAAAGGCCAACAGGTCTTTGGGAATGAATTGACAGGGGAAACTGAGAGAAGGATATGAAAGACCAGCCATGATTGTATTAAATGGCAGAGGAGGCTTGAAAATGGTACACCATCTGCTCCTGTTTCCTGTGGTCTTGTGTTGTCTGCAGGTCAGCAGTACAGTGAGGACTTTGGCAAAGTGAATCCCCTCAGACTGGTGCCAGCGCTCAAGGATGGAGACTTCACCTTGGGAGAGAGGTGAGGCCATGCTTCTATGATTAGAACAAACGCTGTTCTAAGCCAGGTGTGGGATTTGTGGCTGATGGGAGAGAGAATTCTTTTGTTACTTATTGTATCACAAAAACTGAGGGCGTGAAGGACATAAAAAACATAATCACTGGAAACAGCAGGATGCCATTCATCGTTGGAGCTTGCTCTGACATTCAGTAACCTCATGGCTGATCTGACCATGGCTCACTTTCCTGCCTCACCTTGATAACCTTTGACTAGATTATAGGATTAGATTACTTTAGGATACCTGGTCAGCATGAACAAGGTGGACTGAAGGGTCTGTTTCTGTGCTGTACATCTCTATGACCCAGCCTCCTCCATGCTTGGGAAGGAATTTCAGCAGACCCATGACCCTCTGAGTGAAAGAGTCTCTTAACCTCTGTCTTAAATATCTGTTTTTAATTGGTATGCCCTAATTCTATCCTCTCTGACAAGCTACATTACCTCCAATTGTTTCTGCTACAACATGGACCTCTGAGCTCCTTGCACAGGAGCTGCTTCTGACATCAATGTATCTGCCATTTGGCTTAGAGGCAAAGCATCCATTTTGTCAAGTCACCTCAGAATCAATAGAGTCATAGTCATAGTCACAGAGGTTTACAGCGTGGAAACAGGCCCTGTGGCCAACATGTCCACACTGCCCAGTGTTCACAATTAATCTAGTCCCATTTGCCTGGTCCATATCCCTCCACACCTATCCCAGCCGTGTACCTAACCAAGTATTTCTTAAATGACAAAATTGCACTTGCTTCACCAGTACCTCTGACAGCCTGTTCCAGATTCTCACCACATTCTGTATGACAAAAAATTGTCCCCCTGGACTTTTTGTATCTCTGTCCTCTAATCTTAAACCAATGTTCTCTAGTTTTATACTCCTTTTCACAGGGAAAAAAACTGTTGGCTATCTACCTTAGCTATGCCTCTCATAATTTTATAGACCTCTATAAGGTCACCTCTCAGTCTCATAGAACATTACATCGCATTCCAGGCCCTTCAGCCCTCGATGTTGTCGACCTGTGAAACCAATGTAAAAGTCCATCTAACCTACACTATTCCATTTTCATCTATATGTTTATCCAATGACCATTTAAATGCCCTTAAAGTTGGTGTCTACTACTGTTGCAGGCAAGGCATTCCACACTCCTACTACTCTGAGTAAAGAAACTACCTCTGACATCTGTCCTATTTCTATCACCCTCAATTTAAAGCTATGTCCCCTTGTGCTAGCTATCATCATCCGAGGAAAAAGGCTCTCTCTGTCCACCCTATCTAACCCTCTGATTATACTGTATGTCTCAAATAAGTCACCTCTCAACCTTCTTCTCTCGAACGAAAACAGCTTCAAATTCCTCAGAAGATCTTCTCTGCATACCAGGCAACATCCGGTAAATCTCTGCACCCTTTCCAAAGCTTCCACATCCTTCTTATAATGCGGTGACCAGAACTGTACATAATACTCCAAGTGCAGCCTCACCAGAGATTTGTATAGCTGTAACATGACCTCGTGGCTCCGAAACTCAATCCCGCTACCAATAAAAGCCAGTACACCGTATGCTTTCTTAATAACCCTATCAACCTGGGTGGCAACTTTCAAGGATCCATGGACAAGGACACCAAGATCTCTCTGCTCATTTACACTACCAAAAATCTTACCATTAGCCCAGTACTCTGTATTACTGTTACTCCTTCCAAAGTGAATCACCTCACACTTTTCCACATTGAACTCCATTTGCCACCTCTCAGCCCCGCTCTGCAGCTTATCTATGTCCCGCTGTAACCTGCAACATCCTTCATCACTATCCACAACTCCATCGAACTTAGTATCATCTGCAAGTTTACTAACCCATCCTTCTACGCCCTCATCCAGGTCATTAATGAAAATGATAAACAGCAGTGGCCTGAAAACAGATCCCTGCAGCACATCACTATTAACTGAACTCCAGGGTGAACATTTCCCATCAACAACCACCAGCTTCTTTCAGCTCACCAATTTCTGATCCAGACCGCTAAATCACCCTCAATCCCATGCCTCTGTATCTTCTGCAATAGCCTTCCATGAGGAACCTTATCAAACCCCTTACTGAAATCCACCTGCTTGGTTACCTTCTCAAAGAACTCAATAAGGTTTGTGAGGCACCACCTACCCTTCACAAAACCATGTTGACTATCCCTAATCAACTTATTCCTTTCCAGATGATGATAAATAAAGGCCATCTCTTATAACCTTTGCCAACACTTTAAATTAGATTCCCTATAGTATGGGAACAGGCCCTTCGGCCCAACAAGTCTACACCAACCCTCCGAAGAGGAACCCACCCAGACTCATTCCCCTACACTATATTTACCCCTGATTGATGCATCTAACACTAAGGACAATTTAACATGGCCAATCCGCTTAACCTGTACATCTTTGGACTGTGGGAGGAAACCGGAGCACCCGGAGCAAACCCATGCTGACACAGGGAGAATGTACAAACCCCACACAGACAGTCGTCCGAGGTGGGAATCAAACCCAGGTCCCTGGCGCTGTGGGGCACCAGGACTAACCACTGAGCCACAATGGAAGTAAGGCTCACTGGTCTGTCTTGACTCCCCTTCTTAAACAAGGGGACAACATTTGCTACCCTCCAGTCTTCTGGTACTATTCCTGTAGACAATGAAGACAAAGATCAAAGGCTCTGCAATCTCCTCCCTAGATTTCCAGAGAATCTGAGGATAAATCCCATCCTGCCCAGGGGACTTATCTATTTTCACAATTCCACTCTCCAGGTGAAAAACTCCCAGCCTATCCAGCCTCTCCTTATAACTCAAATCTTCCAGTCCAGGTAGCATCCCAGTGATTTTTTTCTGCAGCCTTTCTAGTTTAATAATCTCCTTTCTACAGTAGGGTGACCAGAACAGCACACAGTACTCTACATGTGGCCTCACCAACATCTTACCAATAGGATCACCTCTCACTCTTCTAAACTTCAATGAGCACAGCCCAACCTGTCCAAATGGTGCAAACAAGATAAGCCCTTCAACCCAAAAATGAGACGAGTAGACCTTTTCTGAATAGCATTTCCAAGGCCACAAGACTCCCTTCGCTCTGATGTGGACTGTCTGATGATTTAACACAATCAATGCAAAATTTGAACCTTTGCCAAAAGCAAAGTGAAACCCTTTTACAGCCTTGAACTTGTTTGCTGTGAGCCAAGAGACACACTGAAAAACACAAATATTGAATTAATCTGAAAAGGATCTTACACAACAAAACTCAACAGTAAAACTATTCCCAAAACAAGAGAGGTTTGTTTAAATGTATGGACCTTGAGGTCAGACCTGGCTATTGCTGGCCCAGTAGAGGGTAGGGGTCTTAGATAACATCTTTTCAAAGCAGAGATGAGAGGAAAACAATGATCTATTTTTTATTTTGTCAGTACAACCTTAGGATGTTTTAGAACATGGAACAGTACAGCACAGTACAGGCCCTTCGGCCCTCGATGTTATGCTGACCTTTTATCCAACTCTATGATCAAACTAACCTACATCCCCTTCATTTTACTATCATCCATGTGCCTATCCGAGAGTCAATAAATGTCTTAAATGTCCCTAATGTATCTACCACTACTGGCAGTGCATTCCACGCACCCACCACTCTCTGTGAAAAGAACCTTCATCTGATATCTCCCCTAAACCTTCCTCCAATCTCCTTAAAATCATGCCCCCTTGTGATAGCCATTTCTGCCCTGGGGAAACGTCTCTGACTATCCACTCTATCTATGCCTGTCATCTTTCTTCTCTCCAATGAGAAAAGCCCTAGCTCCCTCAAACTTTCTTCATAAGACATGCCCTTCAATCCAAGCAGCATCCTGGCAAATCTCCTCTGCAGTTGAAAAATGTGGTGCTGGAAAAACACAGCAGGCCAGGCAGCATCCAAGGAGTAGGAGAATCGACGTTTCGGGCATAAGCCCTTCTTCAGGTCTGCACCCTGTCCACAGTTTCAAAATCCTTCTTCTAATGAGGCGACTAGAACAGAATACAGCATTTCAAGTTTGGTTGACCAGGGCCTTATAGAGCTGCAGCATAATCTCACGGCTCTTAATCTCAATCCCCTGCTAACGATAGCCAACACACTATGCGTGTTCTTAACAACCCTACCAACTTGGGCGGCAACTTTGAGAGATCTATGGACATGGACCCCAAGATCCCTCTGTTCCTCCACACTGCCAAGAATCCTGCCTTCAACCCTGTATCCTGCATTCAAACTTGACCTTCCAAAGTGAATCACTTTACACTTTTCCAACTTGAACTCCATCTGCCACTTCTCAGCCCAGCTCTGCATCCTGTCAATGTCCCGTTGCAACCTACAACAGCCCTCCACACCATCCACAACTCCACCAATCGTTTGTGTCATCGGCAAACTTACTAACACACCCTGCCGCTTCCTCACCCAAGTCATTTATAAAAATCACAAACAGCAGAGGACCCAAAACAGACCCCAGAGCTCCAGGCTGAATACTTTCCATCTACCACTACCTTTTGTCTTCTATGGGTCAGCCAATTCTGTATCGAGACAGCCAAATTTCCTTCTATCCCAAACCTCCTTCCTTTCTGAATGAGCCCACCATTGGGAACCTTATCAAACACCTTGCTAAAATCCATATACACCACATCCAGTGCTCTACCTTCATCAGTGTGTTACGTCACATCTTCAAAGAGTTCCATAAGGCTTGTGAGGGATGACCTACTCCTCTCAGAGCCATGCTGACTTATCTCTAATCAAACTATGCTTTTCCAGATAATCATAAATCCTGTCTCTCAGTATCTTCTCCAGTAATTTGCCCACCATCAACGTAAGATTGACTGGTCAGTAATTCCCAGGGTTATCCTTATTCCCTTTTTGAACAAGGGAATAACATTTGCCACCTTCCAATCATCTGGCACTACTTCAGTGGACAGTGAGGATGCAGACATCATCGCCAAAGGCGCAGCAATCCCTTCCCTCACTTCCTGTAGAAACCTAGGGGTTATCCCGCCTGGCCCAGAGGACCTATCTATCCTTACGTTTTTCAAAATTTCCAGCATAACTTCCCTCTTAACATCAACCTGTTCAAGCATATCAGGCCGTTTCACGCTGTCCTCACAAATGACAAGGTCCCTCTCGGGAGTGAATACTGAAGTGTTCATTAAGGACCTCCCCTACCTCCTCCAACTCCAGGCACAAGTTCCCTCCACCTGCATTTCTCCCAGGTGAAGTCAGCAGTGACACGAGTGGTGACCTTTACCTCCCACATCCTGCAAGAGGAGCATGCAACTACCCTTGCTTCTATCCCATCTGCTCTAGTTTGCCAAAAGAGAATGGAAGAAACCTTACCAACCATCCAAATTGGGATTTTTAAAATTTGGTTATAAGAGGGAGATGGGTGGGAGGCAAGACACGTGTAGTGTTTCTGTATTAGCCCCTGCCCGAATATATTTGTTCACTTACCCAGCAGTCCCCATGTTGGCGTCCACTCCTTACATTAGATTAAATTAGATTACTTACAGTGTGGAAACAGGCCCTTCGGCCCAACAAGTCCACACCGACCCGCCGAAGCACAACCCACCCATACCCCTTACCTAATACTACGGGCAATTTAGCATGGCCAATTCACCTGACCTGCACATCTTTGGACTGTGGGAGGAAACCGGAGCACCCGGAGGAAACCCACGCAGACACAGGGAGAACGTGCAAACTCCACACAGTCAGTCGCCTGAGTCGTCTTCATCCTTCACTCCAGCATTTCACAAGGTAATATTTTATATTCAAATGTACCTTCCCGGCTGCCCCTGTCTCGCGCTCTATCAACTCCTGCTTTTTGTTTGAGTATTCTACGTGTTTAAGTAGCTTTGTTACCTCACATTATCTCGAGTGGGATTTGAATACTTTTACATTTATTTCCAAAATCATGTTACACTGTATAATATTGTAACCATGACTGTAATCTAATCCAGGATTTACAAACTCACACTTTATACCTCAGATCTCAAAATTTCTCTAGAACTAAAAATGAGAGATTCTATCTACAGAGAGTGATTAATTCTGGGGAGTTTCCTTTGCTGTAATATACCCAGTGAAAATATATTAGACACATCGGAGCATAGTGTCATACAGCACAGAAACAGACCCTTCACTCCAAATTGTCCATTCTGACCAGATATACCTAAATTAATCTAGCCCCATTTGCCAGCATTTGACCCATATCCCTCCAAACCCTTCCTATTCATGTATTCATCCAGATGCTCTTTAAATGCTGTAATTGTACCAGCCTCCGCCACTTCCTCTGGCAGCTCATTCCATACACGTACCACCCTCTGTGTGGAAAAGTTGCTCCTTAGATCTCTTTTAAATCTTTCCCCTCGCACTTTAAACCTGTGCCCTCTAGTTTTGGACCTCCCTAACCTAGGGAAAAGACTTTGGCTATTTTTTCTATCCATACTCCTCAGGATTTTCAAAACCTCTATAAGGTCACCCCCCAACCTCCACGCTCCACGAAAAATAGCCCCAGCCTACTCAGCCTCTCCCGATAGCACAAACCTTCAAACCTCGGCAACATTCTTATAAATCTTTTCTGAACCCTTTCAAGTTTTGCAACATCTTTTCTATAACAGGGAGACCAGAATTGAACACAGTATTCCAAATGTCACCTAACCATTATCCTGTACAGCCGCAACATGACCTCCCAACTCCTTTATTCAATACTCTGACCAAGAAAGGAAAGCATACCAAACACCTTCTTCACTATCCTATCTACCTGTGACTCCACTTTCAAGGTGCTATGAACCTGCACTCCAAGGTCTCTTTGTTCAGCAACACTCCCTAGGACCTTACCATTAAGTGTATACGTCCAGCTAAGATTTGCTTTCCCAAAATGCAGCACCTCGCATTTATCTGAATTAAACTCCATCTGCCACTTCTCAGCCCATCGGCCCATCTGATCAAGGGGGAGCAAGAATAACTATTTACCCACCGAATTCAATGTAATCACGGTTGATGCAAGATATCTCTGTTTAGTCTGGAAATTAGTTGGAAGTGAGGGCACTTTAGGGACAAAACAGAAGTTGCTGGAAAAGCTCAGGATGTCTGGCAGTAACTGGGAAGAGAGACCATTTGGGTCTGCTGACCCTTCCTCAGAACTCTACAGCAACTGTAGTTCCTTCAATTTTTATTTTGTAGCTAATAATGTTGATAGAGCTCGTATAATGATTTAAAATAATTTCTGGGTTGAGGATTGAGGCTAATAATGGGTTCAATTGGATCCAGTTTCTAAGGTAGCAGAAGCATGTGTTCGCCCTGATTGATGTGCTGGAACCCCAGGGTGGGACTTAAGCCCAGACTCTTTCAGAGGCAAGAGCCTGATCCAAATTTAGAGTGCTGCAATACAGAGGGATTTGGATATCTTTGTACATGAAATATAGACGGTAGCGTGGTGATCCTAGTGATATAATCCTTGGCCCAAGCATCCACAGCATCCTTATCTATGACCTTCATAAGAATACAAGAAATAGGAGTGGAAATAGGCCATTCAGCCCCTCAAGCCTGACCTACCATTTGATATGATCATGGCTGATCTCACCTTGGCTTCAACTCAACTTCCCTGTTTGTCCTCCATATCCCTTCCACCCATTATTAATTAAGAATCTGTCTAGCTCCTTTACTGATTGTCCTAGCATCCATCGCACGAAAAGCTATTGAATTCCACAGATTCATAACTCCTCGAAATAAGTAATTTCTCCATAAGTAACGATCTTCCTTCATAAGATCAGAGGTGAGCATATTGCTGATGATTGCACACGGTTCAACACCATTGAGGACTCCCAAATACTGAACTAAATCCTTGTCGAAAAGCAGCAAGACCAGGACAATATCCAGGTTTGACTGAAGAGTGGCAAGAAACATTAGTGCCTTACAACTGCCAGCTAAAAACCATCTTCAATAAGAGACAATGTAACCAGAGTCCTTTAACATGCAATGAGCATCAAACATAGCACAGTCCAGCACAGGAGCAGGTCCTTCAGCCCATCCTGTCAATGCTGACCATGGTGCCATTCTCATCTCATCCCACTGGCCTGCACATGGTCTGTATTCCTCTCTTCCCTGCCTGTTCATGTATATAAATGCATATATATATATATATATATATATACATACACACACACACACACACACACACACACACACACATATATCTGCTTCCACCACCTCCCCTGGCAGTGTATTCCAGGCGACTACCACATCTGCATAAAACCTTGCTTTATGCACCCCCTTTAAACTCCCCCCCCTCCTCACTTTAAACCTACACCCCCTAGGTATTTGATATTTCACCCTAGGCAAGAGGCTTTGACTATACACACTATCTGTGCCTCTCATCGGTTTATAAGTTCCTAGCAGGTCAGCCCACAGCCTCCAAAGCTTTAGTGAAAACAAACCAAGACTGACCAAGCTCTCCTTATTGCTAATATACTCCAATTCAGGCAGCATCCTGGCCAAGGCCTTCACGTCCTTCCTGTAAAGTGGGGCCCAGAACAGCACACCGTATTCCAAATGTGACCAAACCAACATTTTATACAGCTGCAACATGACTTGCCACATTTATAATCAGTGCCAGCACACCTTTATTATCTTGCCCATTTGTGTTATCACCTTCAGGGAGCTGTGAACTTATACCACAAGGTCCCTCCATATATTAATACTCCTCAGGGTTCTGCCATTTACTGTCTATTTTCATCTTGCATTTGACCTCATTTTGCACTTGTCTGGATTAAACTCCATCTGCCGTTCCTCCACCCAACTTTCCAACTATTTTTTATCCTGCTGTCTCACTATCCACAACTCCAAACCTCACCAATGTTCATGTTCATCCACAAACAAACTTACTACTCAGTCCACCCACTTTCTTGTCCAAATCTTTATATATAAATTACAAACAACAGAGGACCCAGCACTGATCCTTGCAGGACACCACTGGGCACAGACCTCCAGTCAGAAAAACACCCCTCCACAATTACCCCCTGTCTTCTAGGACCAAGACTCCCTTCTGTCTTCTATAACTTCAACATCATTGATTCCCCAATTATCAACAACGTGGGGTTACCATTGACCAGGAACTCATCCGGACTTACCACATAAACACGATGGCTATAAGAACAGGTCAGAGGCTAGAACAGTACAGCGAGTAACTCACCTCCCCACTCCCCAAAGTATGTTCACCATCTACAACACACAAGGCAGAAGTGTGATAGAATATTTCCCACTTGCCTAGATGGGTGCAGCTCCAGTAACACTCAAGAAGTTTGACAGTATCCAGGGCAAAGCAGCCCACTTGATTGGCACCACACCCACAAGCATCCACTCCCCCCTCCACCGACACGAAGTAGCAGAAGTGTGCACCATCTACAAGATGCACTGCAGTAATTCACCAAAGATTCTGAGACACCACCTTCCAAACCCATGACCACTTCCATCGACCAGCATTGTGGGTTGACCTCCCTGCATGTGGACTGCAGCGGTTCCTGAAGGCAGTTCACTACCACCTTCTCAAGGGCAACTAGGGACGGGCAAAAATGCTGCCCCAGCCAGTGACACCCATATCCTATGAATGTATAGAATATAAATTGGGAAAGTAAATGGTGGCTTGGCTCTTTTTGTAAGGGTGTAATTGTATAAAAGTAAGAAAGTCATGTCACAACTGCATAGGGTATTGGCGAGACCACATTTGGAATACTGTGTACACATTTAAGGCTCCTTTCTTAGGAGGGATACTCTTCCATTGGTGGCAGTGTTGGCTAATTCCTAAGCTGAAGGAGCTGCTATGTGACAAAAGATTAAGCATGTTGGGCCTGTACTCACTAGAAGAAAGTGAGGACTGCAGATGCTGGAGAGCAGAGCTGAAAAGTGTGTGCTGTTGGAAAAGCGCAGCAGACCAGGCAGCATCCGAGGAGCAGGAGACTCAACATTTCGGCCATAAGCCCTTCTTAAGGAATGAGATTGGTGTGCCAGGCAGGCTGAGATAAAAGGTGGAGGGGGGTGGGGGTGGATTCAGCACCGTCCTCTTGACCTGCAATCTTCTTCCCGACCTCTCTGCCCACACCCCCTCTCCGGCCTATCACCCTCACCCTCACCTCCTTCCACCTATCGTATTCCCAGCGCCCCTCCCCCAAATTGGCCCCCTCCCCCACCTTTTATCTCAGCCCGCTTGGCACACCCTCCTCATTCCTGAAGAAGGGCTTATGCCCGAAACGTCGATTCTCCTGCTCCTCGGATGCTGCCTGACTTGCTGCGCTTTTCTAGCACCACAGTTTTCAACTCTGTACTCACTAGGGTTTGGAAGATCAGAGGTAATCTTAGTGAAACATATCAGATTGTGAATGCAGAGAGCTTGTTACCCTTTTTGCATGCATCTAGAATTAGGTCGGACATTTTCAAACCAGTGTAGCCATTTAAGATAGAGATGAAGAGGAATTTAGTCTCAGAGGGTTGTTCATCTTTGGAGCTGTCATCCCAGGCAACAGTGGAGACTGGGTTGGTGAATAGCTTCAAGGTTCAGACAAGGGATGTAGGGAATCAGCAGGAAGGTGGAGTTATATTCACAACCAGATCAGCTCTGATCTTACAGGCTCATGCTGTAGGCTGGAGGAGCTGAATGTTTTCCTCCTCTTATTCTAATTCTTCTGATTTTAAGGAAGATGCGATTCATCTGAGATGAGAGAATATTAAGGAGCAACTTAACAGAGGTATTAAAAACTAAAGGGAAGGGGGTGTAGGGAACAGGATTTGACAAGTGAGTTGAGCTTTCCAGGATTGAAATCACTTGGAAATCCTGAGAAAACTCTTGACAGAAACTTTGAAGAAACTCTCCATCTGAGCTTTATTTCCAGCCTCCATGCTGAACTCTGAGGTAGAGCTGGATCAGCAGAAGTGGACAGGGACACAGAGTGGACCAGGAGTAGGATGTGGAGAGTGACGCCGGGGCAGGGAGTGACACTGACAGAGAGTGATGATAACGGACTGTCTCTTTGATTCTCTCCTGAAGTGTGGCGATTCTCAAATACCTGGCGTGTAAATACAAGACACCCGACCCCTGGTACCCAGCTGATCTCCAGAGGCGTGCCCGAGTGGATGAGTATCTGGCCTGGCAGCACATGACCATTCGATATCAGGGATGCAGGATTTTCATGTTCAGGGTAACGCCACTTACTTCTCTTGCTTTGATTCTTGGACAGGATCGATTTAGTCAGCTTTCACAAAGCTGTGAGATTTCCATTCCTCTCTCAGGAGTTATTCCCCACATTTCATTATTACTCAGACATCCCTGTCCTGAGTGTCTACACCCTACCAGAGGTGACAGTGCCATCAGCAGCTTTAATTTTAAGCTCTCGAATCCATTCTCTAAACCTGTCCACAACTCTCTCTCTCTCCATTCTCAACATAGTCCTTAAACCCTCACTCTTTGTCCCAAAGTCAGTGGTGAAGGAGGCCACCGCTGAGGTTGGTGCCATTTGTTGGCAGGGCAGGGTTGGTCCTTCAGGAAGAGGCAGTTTACGAGAGAGAGAGCCTGGACGTTGGGGCAGGAACATTCAATAAAGGAAAGGTTCAGGAGATGGCCTATTGGAGGGAAGAGCTATCCAACTGAGAGAAGACTTGTTTATTGTAAAGGGGGGGGGGCCATTCATTGGAGCAGCGGTTGTTTATTGAGGACAGGAGAACATGTTTATTAGGGACATGGTGTGGGTGTTGATTAGGGATGACAAGGAAATATTCATTGGGGATTACAAGGAATGTTTTTTGGGGAATACAGGAACATGATTATTGGGGATTACAGGGGGTGTTTATTAGGGATTACAGGGGGGTGTTTATTGGGGATTATGGGGGTTGGTTATTGGTGATTACAGGGGGGTGTTTATTGGGGATTATGGGGGTTGGTTATTGGTGATTACGGGGGATGGTTATTGGTGATTACAGGGGGGGTTTATTGGGGATTACAGGGGTTGGTTATTGGGGATTACAGAGGGGTGGCTATTGGGGATTACTGGGGATGTTTATTGGGGATTACAGTGGATGTTTATTGGGGATTACAGGAGGATATTTATTGGGGATTACAGGGGGAGGTTTGTTGGGAATTACAGAGGGATATTTATTGGGGATGTTGCGTAGATGGTTATTAGGGATGACAGTGGGATATTTATTGGGGATTATCGGGGACTGCTTAATGGGGATGACGAGGAGATATTTATTAAGGATTACAGGGGGATGTTTATTGGAGATAACAAGGGAATGTTGGGAGAATTTGTTTGGGGGAATACAGGGGAATGTTCATTGAAGACAACAAGGGGATGTTTACTGGGGACAATTAGGGGATGTTCAATGGGGATGACAAGATGGTTATTGGGGATTATAGGGGGATATTTAATGGGGGTAACGAAGATTTTATGGGGATGAAGAAAGTAAGGGAGAACATTTACTAAGCTTTGGAGATGGCAATTTCCAAACAGGAGAAAGATAGCAAAGAGAGCAAACACGCCATGTGCTTTGAGGGGGTAGAAGTGGAGGGAATGTTTGTTGGTTGTTGAGAGTACAGCTGGTGAGAGAGGGTAGTCTGACCAGAGAGAGTGACCCTCACACATTAATCATTCAGGTGTCAGTATGAGATATGCAGGTCCCTTTTAGATATTAGCTACAACAGCTTCAGAGCTGACTGGGAGCAGATGACAGCTCATTGGTCTTTGCATTAAAGAGGCATTCTTATGGTGCAGTGTTCATGTCCCTACCTCCTGGACTGGAAAGTCTTGTTTCAAGTCCCCCCTACTCAGGAGGTAGGTAAGTGGAGGGGATCCCAATTCTGTTTGCCTGCCTCGTTTCCATGGTTACGTCTTTGGTTTGGTGTCCTTGGAAAGGGACCATATCGTAGCCTCAAAGCCTTCTGGGATAGATAGGTGCTGCAGAGCTCCAGGCCATTATTTTCCCCACTCCACACATAAACACCTTTTCAATTTAGTTCCCTCACTTACTGAATTTTGTAAACCTTTGTGGGGAATGTTTTTAATTTGTTCACTTGTGTGATTGGTTAATTTGGTGTTGGGTTTCTATGGTGAATAAAAAAAGGACCAGCTTCTTGTCCAGGGGGATCTGGAAAGGGGGAGGATCCAGAGGGAAAGGTGGAAACTGATGTTTGTGATGAACTATAACTTTACAATAAAATTCTTGAATAACTCTGGAGGTTTTATATTGCCAAATTAAAAATAGCGCTACCAGTTTGTCAAATGGAGGGTTATATTCAGTATTTACATTGTCAAGGAGCCTGGCAACATGTAAGTGAGTTTGAAACTTCCCAGAACACAACTGCAGTGTTTGAGTTCAGCCCCTGCTCTGGCCATGATCCTCAGGGCTGTGGTTGACCTCCTGTGAGTGAACCTTGACCTGGTGATCTCTCCTCATGTGTTTGCCCTCAGGGCCTGTTGCCAGTTTTAACTGGGCAGCCAGTGCCTAAGGACAGAATGGACGAGGCCGTACAGGATCTGCAAACAGCCATCCAGATCTTTGAGGACACCTTCCTGCAGGACAGACCGTACATCGCAGGACAGGAAGTGTCCCTGGCTGACCTGGTCGCTCTCGTCGAACTGATGCAGGTGAGAGAAGCGGGACTGGGTTCGATCACACTTCCAGCTGATCAGGTGATTCCACCGACAGACTAATTCAATTGGATAGATTAGATTAGATTAGATTACTTACAGTGTGGAAACAGGCCCTTCGGCCCAACAAGTCCACACCGACCCGCCGAAGCGCAACCCACCCACACCCCTACATATACCCCTTACCGAACACTACTGGCAATTTAGCATGGCCAATTCACCTGACCCACACATCTTTGGACTGTGGGAGGAAACCGGAGCACCCGGAGGAAACCCACGCAGACAGGGGGAGAACGTGCAAACTCCACACAGTCAGTCACCTGAGGCGGGAATTGAACCCGGGTCTCTGGTGCTGTGAGATCATTTTCCAAGAAATGGAATTATAAGCACATCCTACAAATCTTTCCTCTCCTTTTTCATTGGCTCCAAAATCTTGCTCAAATGACAATTAGTCATATTCAGATCCTGTGATCAGACTTTGAGGTGCTATGGAATAAGTTACAGGAAGGAAAATGAAACAAAAACTCTGTGGATTACCCCGAGTGCTACTCTTTATTAAGTCCAGAGGTATAAAGCGATGGAGGGTATGTATGAGTTTGGAAGGACTGTACAAGACAGATGGGTTTCAGATTCAGGGAGGTGGGCACCATCATACACAGGGAGGACAGTTGGGGGTCATACCTGGCCGTAGAGAGTGCTCATGGTTTTTGGAGGTCAGCTCCAGGACATCCCTGCAGGAGTTCCTCAGGGTAGTGTCTTAGGCCCAACCATCTTCAGCTGCTTCATCAATGACCTTCCCTCCATCATTAGGTCAGACGTGGGGATGTTTGACGAATATTGCACAATGTTCAGCACCATTTGTCACTCCTCAGCTTTTAAACAGTCCAAACACAAATTCATCAAGGCCTGGACCATATCCAGGCTTGGGCTGACAAGTGGCAAGTAGCATACATGTATACAAATGCCAGGCACTGTCCATCTCCAATAAGGAACAATCTAACCACCACCCTGTATATTCAATGGTGTTCCCATCACTATATCCCCTATAATCAACATCTAGGGGGTTATCATTGACCAGAAGGGCAGCACACTGGCTCAGTGGTTAGCACTGATACCTCACAGTGCCAGTAACCCAGGTTCAATTCCCCCCTTGGCAATCTGACTGTGTGGAGTTTGCACATTCTCCCGTGTTGCCTGGGTTTCCTTCGGGTGCTCCAGTTTCCTCCCACAATACGTAAATGAGTGGGTTGGCTATGCTAAATTGCCCATAGCGTCCAGGGATATACAGGCGAGGTGGATTAACCATGGGAAATTCAGCACTACAGGATACGGTAGGGGGTGGTTCTGGGTGTGATGCTGTTCAGACAGTTGGTGTGGACTCAATGGGCTGAATGGCCAATGTGCAAGGAAAGGTTGTCACACAGGTGTCGGGAATGAGCTGGCGGGGGGGTGGTAATAGCAGATATGATCGCCAAGTTTGAGAGGAATTAAGATGGGCTGGATGACTAAAGAAATTGAGGGTTTGGTTAAAAAAAGAAGGAAGCATATGTCAGGTATAGACAGGATAGGTGGAGTGAATCCCGAGAAGAGTATAAAGGAAGTAGGAGTTCACTTAAGAGGGAAATCAGGAGGGCAAAACGGAGACATGAGATAGCTTTGGCAAATAGAATTAAGGAGAATCCAAGGGTTTTTACAAATATATTAAGGATAAAAGGCAAACTAGGGAGAGAATAGGGCCCCTCAAAGATCAGCAAGGTGGCTTTTGTGTGAAGCCACAGAAAATGGGGGAGATACTAAATGAATATTTAGCATCAATATTTCCTGTGGAAAAGGATATGGAAGATATAGACTGTAGGGAAATAGATGGTGACATCTTGAAAAATGTCCATATTACAGAGGAGGAAGTGCTGGATTGTCTTGAAACGGTTAAAGGTGGATAAATCCCCAGGACCTGATCAGGTGTACCGAGAACTCTGTGGGAAGTGAGAGAAGTGATTGCTGGGCCTCTTGCTGAGATATTTTGTGTCATGGATATTCACGGATGAGGTGCCGGAAGACTGGAGTTTGGCAAACGTTGTAGCACTGTTTAAGAAGGGTGGTAAGGACAAGCCAGGGAACTATAGAGCCTGACCTCGGTGGTGGGCAAGTTGTTGGAGGGAATCCTGAGGGATAGGATGTACATGTGTTTGGAAAGGCAAGGACTGATTAGTCAACATGGCTTTGTGTGTGGGAGATCATGTCTCTCAAACTTGATTGAGGTTTTTGAGGAAGTAACAAAGAGGATTGATGAGGGCAGAGCAGTAGATGTGATCTATATGGACTTTATTAAGGCGATCGACAGGTTTCCATATGGGAGACTGATTAGCAAGGTTAGATCTCACGGAACACAGATAGAACTAGCCATTAGGATACAAAACTGGCTGAAAGGTAGAAGACAGAGGGTGGTGGTGGAGGGTTGTTTTTCAGACTGGAGGCCTGTGACCAGTGGAGTGCCACAAGGATCGGTGCTGGGTCCTCTACTTTTTGTCATTTATATAAATGATTTGGATGTGAGCATAAGAGGTATGAGTATAAGAGTAAGTTTGCAGATGACACCAAAATTGGAGGTGTAGTGGACAGCGAAGAGGGTTACCTCAGATTACAACAGGATCTGGATCAGATGGGCCAATGGGCTGAGAACTAGCAGATGGAGTTTAATTCAGATAAATGCGAGGTGTTGTATTTTGGGAAAGCAAATCTTAGCAGGACTTATACACCTAATGGCAAGGTCCTAGGGAGTGTTGCTGAACAAAGACACCTTGGAATGCAGATTCATAGCTCCTTGAAAGTGGAGTCGCAGGTAGATAGAACAGTGAAGAAGGCATTTGGTATGCTTTCCTTTATTGGTCAGAGTATTGAGTACAGGAGTTGGGAGGTCATACTGTGGCTGTACAGGACATTGGTTAGGCCACTGTTGGAATATTGCATGCAATTCTGGTCTCCTTCCTATCAGAAAGATGTTGTGATACTTGAAAGGGTTCAGAAAAGATTTACAAGGATGTTGCCAAGGTTGGAGGGTTTCAGCTACAGAGAGAGGCTGAACAGGCTGGGGCTGTTTTCCCTGGAGTGTCGGAGGCTGAGGGGTGACCTTATAGAGGTTTACAAAATTATGAAGGACATGGATAGCGTAAATAGGTCAAGTCTTTTCCCTGGAGTCTGGGAGTCCAGAACTAGAGGGCATTGGTTTAGGGTGAGAGGGGAAAGACATAAAAGAGACCTATGAGGCAAACTTTTCACACAGAGGGCAGTGTATGTATGGAATGAGCTGCCAGAGAAAGTGGTGAAAGCTGGTACAATTGCAACATTTAAGAGGCATTTGGATGGGTATATGAATAGGAAGGGTTTGGAAGGATATGGGCCGGGTGCTGGCAGGTGGGACTAGATTGGGTTGGTATATCTGGTCAGCATGGACGGGTTGGACCGAAGGGTCTGTTTTCATGCTGTACATCTCTATGACTCTACAATTCATTCTGAAATTTGGTTCTTAAATTTGAACAGAGGAAACTCAAAAGGTTGGAACAGATGAAGTGTCAGGAAGGACAATGGCAGGGCCCATGAATTGTCCCCTCTTGCCTATTCTTCTTTCCTGCTCCTCGGATGCTGCCTGACCTGCTGGACTTGCCCAGCACCACTCTAATCTGGACTCTGAGCTCCAGCATCTGCAGTACCCACTTCCATCCATTCTTTGGCCCAGCCAGCCCAGTCTGGTTTCACAGACCTGACACTGGGCACTGGCTCCCAACATGAAAGGGGACCTGGTGGCAAATCTATTTCACCCTCGGCCACTGATTTAATTTGGGGTATGTCACTCGCGAATTTCTCATTCTCATTAGCTGGTAGATTCCTCGGCTAAAGTGTCTCCTTCGAATCTCTCAGCCTACACTTTGGCTTTTAGTTTTGTTATCTTCCCCTTCTCCCTGCAGCCTGTGGGAACAGGACTCGACCCCCTGGAAGGACACCCGAAGCTCATGGAATGGCGGGAGCGAGTCAAGTGTGACGTGGGTAAGGAGCTGTTCGATGAGGCCCACGAGAAGCTGATGAAGTGTATGCAATTAATAAATGCTCTGGACCGTAACGCTCCTTCAATACAGCAGTTTCTGAAACAAGTGCAGAAGAAATTCAAATGAAGGGGCTTGTGAGTCCAAAAGTCTACCATGCTAACTGCGGTTTGGCTAATACCCTCCAGTATCACCTACAATCAAATAAACTGCCCGAAACAATGAAACAATGTGTGTTGCTGATTCACCTTTACCTCACACTTTACTCATCAATATCTCTCTTTTCTCTGATAGAGCCAACACTTGTGTAAGTAATCTGAGGTAATTATCGACACAGGCACATCCACTTGGAAGGAGGTCTTATACAGAACAATGAGAGATGACCCGATTACAAGAGACAGGATTCCTCGAGGCTCTGACAGGGCAGTATAGGAACAAGGAGCAGGATAAGGCCATTCAGCCCGTCGAGGCTCTCACAGGGCGGTATAGGAACAAGGAGCAGGAATAGGCCATTCAGCCCGTCGAGGCTCTCAGAGGGCAGAGCATTTTACAAAGCGAAGGCGTCCTGCATCATGGCCTTGGCAGGGTCAGGTTCAGTGTGGGAGCCCAGTTCTCCTCAAAGGGAAGAATAACAGACTGTGTCAACTTGAAGGTGTCGTGGTCAGAGGCAGGAAGAGGGGGCCATTCACCAAACAATGGTCTCTTCAGATTCGAACACAGCACTGAAACACTCCCTTCAGAATCTAATGGAACTCTAAAACTATCTCCACAATCACAAAATGTGATGAAAGCAAAATTAAGTTCAGGACTACAAAGTCCGGTGTCTGGTACTTTGCCTGATGCCAGAGTGGAGACCTTTGTGGTACTCCACTAGTTACAGCAGAATAACGCACAAGGGCAAATGTTGGCATCGAACCAGCCTGTGAGACTGGTCAATGGCACTGCCCAGTGTGAAAGATCCTGTAACACACTCACACTGGTGCCCCCTGTGGCTCACCATTCGCAGTCCAGTCCCTGTTTTATGGTCAGCAGCTTGGTTTCCACAGCATCATCCTGAAGCTGTAATTCTGTTCCAGTATTTCAGTCTCACCCAGTCACCTCAAACTTCAAATTGCGATCTTCTTCCCTCATGGGAATGTGGACATTGCATGGAAATGCCATTACTTTTGGAAAGTATCTCACTGCTAGTTTCCAACTTCATTTCCCGATCTGAGATTCCAAAGCTCGCTGAGCTGGAAGGTTAGTTTCCAGACGTTTCATCACCCATACGAGGTAACACCTTCAGTGGGCCTCAGGTGAAGCAATGCTTTCTGTTTATATGTTTGGGTTTCTTTGGGTTGGTGATGTCATTTCCAAACATATAAATAGAAAGCAGGAATTTTCAGCATTGCTTCGCCTGAGGCCCACTGAAGATGTTACCTAGCATGGTGGCGAAACGTCTGGAAATGAACCTTTCAGCTCAGCAAGCAAACCTACATCCAAAACCTCAACCTGAGTTACAAATCTTCTCAAGCCCAGATAATTTCAAAGCTCACTGAAACCATCCCCTCCCCCCATTGTGTTGTTTCACTCTTGACTGTACTCCTGACCCATGGGTAGGATCTGGGGGGGTAACACGTTTTCTGCACCAGTCACATTTGATGGAAGCTGTAATTGGATGGAGACAGGGGGATTCTGTCCCTTGATCAGATGGAAGATCCACCTCAATCGAGCCAATCACAGCTCTGTCGTCCCAGCAATGAACAACGATCTGGGGACTACACACAGTCCCCAGACTCTAGATCCTGGAGTCCAAGATAAACTTGGTGCAGGGTACGTGATAGAGAGGCAGTGCTGGGGAAAGTGGGGTTTTGACAGAGAGCCTGGTGGCGCCAGACTAATCTACAGGGGGAGGGTCTTAGTGGGGAGGGGCTGCCTAATTTGGCAGGAAGGTCCTTCAGGGCAGTATCCCCTCACCCACCTGAAGCTTTGAACAGGGTGACCATCCCCAACTCCACCCAGCCACCTCAAAATTACCGCCAACTGAGAGATGAACACTTGAGGGTGTCAACCAGAGGGAAGGATGGGCAGTCTGTCCTAGACCCTGCCTGTACACTCAGGGCCGGACAGGAAGGTGACCTTGGGAACTTTACAGGCAGCCCACCTGGAAACGTGGCACTGGGTTTGGTAAAGGCTTGTCCCATGACGACTGGAACATTAATATTCCAATCGCTCTTCCCCAAACGCTCCCATCACACACCTCCCCTTTCCGAAACGGGACACTGCTTCCCTTGGTCTGTTTAATTCCCAAGAGCCTGATTCGATACTGCTTCCTAGGTCATGACCTGGGAATCCAATGTTCCATTGACACACTGGAGGAAACCTTTCCCTTCACCCTTCACACTGCTGTTCCCCTCATTTATATCGGGGGGGGAGGGGCATAACATTCTCCAGGACTGGAGTTGGAAGAAGTCAGCCAGGAACCATGTGATGGCCAGCTTTAGTTGGATCTTTATTCTCTATTCTCCATAGGATGAGAGCAGATTGATGAGGCTGGACAGGATGAGAAGGATGGAGGTGGAATCAGTCGTTTTACTGCACTGTGAGGGGGGAGGGGAGGGGGAGTTGGGGTCTGTGTCGTGAACTCTTTGCCATTTTACTTGAAGTACTTCATGAAGTTGGCTTTTAAAGCTGCCAGGGTTTCAGGCTGGCTCTGGGACAGAGACTTGAGCGTATCCAGGGCTGTGAGGACTCCTTCGTGGGTCTTGTCGAATAAATCTCTGCCGACTGCCGTCTTCACCCGATCACGCCAAGCGGTGAGCGCGGGCAAACCTTCCAATGGGTCATAGCCAACACCGAGGGGCTGCAGGGACAGGCAGAGGAGTCAGTGAGCACGGGGTAGACACCATCATGGGGCAGTAAGACACCGAAACAAACCAGACCATCGTTCACCCACTTCCCACTGGGCATCGGATCACACAGAGGCCAACATCCATGTTTATCCAGAGACAGGGACACTCACACACTGACACACACACACACACTGACACAGACACTCACACACAGAGATACACACTGACACAGACACTCACACACACACAGACACACACACACACACACACAGACACAGACATTCACACAGACACACCGACACAGACACTCACACATACAGATATACACACACAGACACACCGACACCCGAACACAGACACTCACACACACAGAGACACCGACACCCGAACACAGACACTCACACACACAGAGACACACACACACACACACACAGACACACCGACACAGACACTCACACATACAGATATACACACACAGACACACCGACACCCGAACACAGACACTCACACACACAGAGACACCGACACCCGAACACAGACACTCACACACACAGAGACACACACACACACACACAGACACACCGACACAGTCACTCACACATACAGATATACACACACAGACACACCGACACAGACACCTGAACACAGACATTCACACACACAGAGACACCGACACAGACACTCACACACAGAGAGAGAGAGAGAGACACACACACACACAGAGACACACACACACAGACACACCGACACAGAGACACCCGCAGACAGAGACACACACACTGACACAGACACTCACACAGAGACACAAACACACACACACACACACACACACACATACACAGAGACAGTGATAGACACAGACAGAGACGCACATGCAGACAGAGGCACGCACACACACACACACACACACAGACACAGAGACACAGACACCCACAGACAGAGACACACAGAGACACAGACTCAGACACACACACACAGACACAGACCCACAGACATTCACACACATACACAGACGCACAGATACACACTCTCACACAGACACAATCACACAGACACACACACAATCTCGCAGACAGACAGACACACTCACACAGATACACTCACACAGACACACACAATCTCACAGACAGACACACACACACAGACACACTCACGCAGACACAGACATAATCCCACAGACAGACACACACACAGACACACTCACGCAGACACAGACATAATCTCACAGACAGACACACACACACACTCACTCGCAAAGACACACACATAATCTCACAGACACACACACAGACACACACACACTCACACAGACACACTCACACAGACACACACACACTCTCACACAGACACACTCACACACAGACACACTCACACAGACTCACACAGTTTGAACCAAAACTGAAAGAATTGTGGATGCTGTAAATCAGAAACTAAACCAGAAACTGCAGGAAAAGCTCAGCACGTCTGGCAGCATCTGTGGAGAAAACTCCGAGTCTTCAGGTCTGAAGTCAGTTTGAATGTGTGCGCAGTGCTCCACCTCAGGGTCACGTGACTCACCAACTGCTGATATTGATCTCCCACTGCCCATATTCCCGACTCCTTCAGTAGCCCACCCAGCCTGGATATCACTGGATGCAATGGACAATTTAGCACGGCCAATTCGCCTGAGCTGCACGTCTTTGTACAGTGGGAGGAAACCGGAGCACCCGGTGGAAACCCACGCAGACACGGGGAGAATGTGCAAACTCCATGCAGACAATTGCCTGAGGCTGGAATCGAACCCGGGTCCCTGGCGCTGTGAGGTAGCAGTGCTAACCACTGAGTCACCGTGCCACTCACTTGGCTGCAGGGTATTCAGTTTTTCATCATTTAGTCTGTACTCTAAATAACTGGTGCCCTGGAACTGGTCCCTGCAGCACTCCATTAGTTACAGCTTGCAATCCTGGAAATGCCCCCTACCCTCCTTTATCCCACAGGAGGGTACATTTCCCTTGTTTAATCTTCCAAACCCTGTCCATGGGAATGGGGATTGGGAACAAACATAGATCTCCTGTGGTGATCATATCAAGGAGCACCATCCTGGAGGTTGGTATTTTATACCCAGGGCCATGCTGGTTTGTGAAATATTGTTTCCCCTTGTGGCCGAGCCTAGGACCAGAAGGTATCATCTCAGAGTTTGGGGTTGACAGTGGGGTACTGGAAAAGCACAGCAGGAATCAGGAATCAGCATTCGAGGAGCAGGAGAATCAACGTTTTGGGCACAAGCCCTTCTTCAGGAATCAGGAAGCCTTCCTGATGAAGGAGTTTTGCCTGAAACCTCGACTCTTCTGCTCCTCGGATGCTGCCTGACCTGCTGTGCTTTTCCAGCACCACCCTCTCGATTCGGATCTCCAGCATCTGCAGGCCTCAGTTTCTCCTCAGAGTTTGGGGTTGTCCATTGAAGACAGAGATGAAGAGGAATGTCTTCACTCAGAGGGGAGTGAATCTGTGAAGTGCTTTCCTGTAGACTGCTGCTGAGACTGGGCCACGGAGTATATTCAGGGATGGGAGAGACAGATTTTAATCAATATGGGAATCGATGGTGATGGGGCAACTCAGAAAAGTTGGCAATGGTAGGATTATCCGATTACCCATGATCCCATTGAATGGTGGAGCAGATACAATGGGCTGAATGGCCCATTCCTGCTCCAATATCTAATGATCCCAAGGAGGCCCTTCAATGGGAGCTGTTTGATCCCTGGATCCTTCTCGGCTCTCCAGCGATCCAGTCATTCTGAAATGGTTACAATCTCGAGCTCAATGACCCCCCCCTCCCCCACTCCCACTTTGTGGTGAAATGTCCATGTTATCCAGGTATCTCCTGCTATCCCAAACTACAGCGTTCCCATGAAATGGAGTAAAGTGAAGCAGCATTATTTTATCAGGGAAAACTCTCACCTTTTGTTGTAAAAGCGAAATTCCTCTTTGGATTTGTTTCGGTGAGCAAAACCAGGTCCGAATGTGGGTCTTTGATTAAAGCAAAGTGACACAGAGTGAACGTTTGAAAAGTGGGCGATACCTGTATAACGCATCAGCACAAAGTGGGATTGGGGGGGGGGGAGGGGGTGGTCACTGAGCTCGAGATTGTAACCATTTCAGAACGACTGGATCGCTGGAGAGCCGAGAAGGATCCAGGGATCAAACAGCTCCCACTGAAGGGCTCACACAAACGGGTGAAAAGGCCTCCTCCTCCTCCTCATGCCAGAATATTTGTCACTACCTCCCCCCCACCCCCCAACTCTGTCAGGGACACTCACCTGCATGAGTTCAACAATGGCCACCAGGTCAGCCAGGGAGATCTCCGAGCCAGCAATGTACGGCCTCTCCTGAAGGAACTTCTCTTGGAAACTCTTCAGGGCTTGGGCCAGTTCAACCTTGGCCTCTGTCATCTTGTCTTCAGGACATGGTGCCCCCATCATGACTGGAAATAAACCCTGCAGACCCAAGAACCAGACAGAAAATCAGAAATCACGGCCCAGAATCAGAGACTGTCACTTCAGACCAGGCCTGAAGAGTAGGCCGAGGGCCTCGTCAGACCCACAGCCTGCCAATGATTGACCGTTCAGACACACAGGCTGTGTTTGTGTGTGTGTGTTTGTGTGTGGGTGTTTTGCTGTTAATGAATGGTAGCACTATTCCTGTAGCACTATTCTCCTGTGGCTGACACCCCCTCAGCCAGCACCCAGTCCTGCTCCAGTATAGGCAGCAGGGGAGGCTCCATTCACAGGACCCGGGGCTGTGGAGATTGTGTGTGTGTGTGTGTGTGTGTGTGTGTGTGCGCGCGCGTATGTTTGCGTGTGGATGTTTTGCTGTTAATGAATGGTCACACTATTCCTGTAACTGAAGATCTTTGTAAACAGAAACAACTCCCAGGAGGTTTTGTCATTTCTCCTGAGCAACAAGAAACAAGGCACGTTTTCTCCAGGGAGACCGCCCGGGCTCTGGGAGCAATGAGATATTCGAACTGTTCTTGGGGCAGAGCGTGACAGAGTGGAATGTGACCAAGAGAAAATGAGAGAGTGAGACAGACCTGTGGAACCGGTTATTGTGATACTTCAGTCAAAGGTGTGTGAGCAATCTCTTATTACTCAACCTGATTCACCTCAGTCATCACTTACCACTCACCAAGGATTATCCCAGGGCTGACGAGGGATACTAACCCTCAGTCACACACACATCCCATTGAAGGGACACTGCCCCAGCACTCAGAGATGGTCCCAAGCCCTCTCCCTCTCCCTCTCCCTCCCCCTCTCCCTCTCCCTCCCCCTCTCACTCTCTCAGGCTGACGTTGTACCTTGCTGAAAGGATGATTCTGAATGCTTTCCTCTTGCCCTGCCTGTTGTCAGGACTAACACAAGAATGCCACATTGCAAACGGGCAAACAATTCATACTCCACGGATGGTGGGCAAGTCAACTCTGATTGGCTGAGGCGTTTCCATGGAGGAAGTTATGAACACAAAGGTTAATTATTCAAAGAAAAAGCCTCAGCAATATTCTAAAGTTGATAAAGAGACCAAATACCCCAGTGGCTTGCAGAGTATGGGAGTTTGTGTTGAAATACATGTGGGTTCCTATGAAGTATATCAACCCACTCCATTAGAAGCTGGGCTCATTCTCTCGATTTGGTTGTGAGTTATTAACACCCTCCACATTGGACAGCAAGTCCTGCCCTAAGGCGGGAACACACCTAACAGGAGATATTCCAGCTCAGCTTTCACAAACACTGGTTGCTTGATACAAAAACAGGATATTGGGAATCTCTCACCTTCATCATGAAGGTTTTCCCAGCTAATGGTCTCAGAGATGTGTGCTGCCAGGCCAGATACTCATCCACTCGGGCACGCCTCTGGAGCTCCGCTGGGTACCAGTGGTCAGGGGTCTTGTATTTACATGCCAGGTATTTGAGAATCGCCACACTGTGAGAGACAGAAGGAAGGGAGACAGTCATCCTTCACCAACATCACCTCTGGTCCTTCACACTAACTCCCTGGGGCTGAAATCCCCAATGTATTTCCCAGGATCTCGGAGTCCCTGTGTTCAGCTTCTCTCAGGTCACACACACACAGTTTGTACCCCGTCCCTCCCTCCCAGTCACATCCTGATGTCATTGTTCTCGAATCTGTCTTCCACCACACTCAGGAATTTGGGAAAGCTCCCATCTGGTATTTTGGGACATATTATGCCAAAGGATTCTTTGTCAAATCAATCAACCAACAAAACTGGTTTGAGGAAGGTCAGACTTGTCCTTTTGGTGGGAGCACTTTGTTAATGGAATTGTCCTGATGACAGGGAAACAGCTCCAGGTGCTGTGAAAATACACCTTCCAGGCTGGAGTCTTTAACGGGGAGATTTTAATCATCGGTGCAGACTTAACAACATGCAACAGTTTCACCTCATAACCCTCGCCTTCTCAATCACATTTCTCTCTCTTTCCCTTGCCCCTCTCTCCCTTTTATCCCCCCCCCCGGCCCCCGTCTCTCTCTCTCTCTCCCAATACACTCTCTCCCCTCGCCACCTCACTCTCTGCATGAAGCAGCACCAATCACAGCTCCACAGCACAATTCATGGAATTGGAATAATCATACAGTCAGTCAGTGCTGAGGGAGTGTCACACTGTCAGAGGGTCAGTGCTGAGGGAGTGCCGTACTGTCAGAGGGTCAGTGCTGAGGGAGTGTCACACTGTCAGAGGGTCAGTGCTGAGGGAGTGCCGTACTGTCAGAGGGTCAGTGCTGAGGGAGTGCCGCACTGTCAGAGGGTCAGTGCTGAGGGAGTGCCGTACTGTCAGAGGGTCAGTGCTGAGGGAGCCCCGCACTGTCAGAGGGTCAGTGCTGAGGGAGCCCCGCACTGTCAGAGGGTCAGTGCTGAGGGAGTGTCACACTGTCAGAGGGTCAGTGCTGAGGGAGTACTGCACTGTCAGAGGGTCAGTGCTGAGGGAGCCCCGCACTGTCAGAGGGTCAGTGCTGAGGGAGTGTCACACTGTCAGAGGGTCAGTGCTGAGGGAGTACTGCACTGTCAGAGGGTCAGTGCTGAGGGAGCCCCGCACTGTCAGAGGGTCAGTGCTGAGGGAGTGTCACACTGTCAGAGGGTCAGTACTGAGGGAGTGCCGCACTGTCACAGGGGTCAGTGCTGAGGGAGTGCCACACTGTCAGAGGGTCAGTACTGAGGGAGGGCCGCTCTGTCAGAGGGTCAGTGCTGAGGGAGTGCCGCTCTGTCAGAGGGTCAGTACTGAGGGAGGGCCGCACTGTCAGAGGGTCAGTACTGAGGGAGTGCCGCACTGTCAGAGGGTCCGGTGTGAGGGAGTGCCGCACTGTCAGAAGGTCAGTGCTCAGGGAGTGCTGCACTGTCAGAGGGTCAGTGCTGAGGGAGTGCCGCACTGTCAGAGGGTCAGTGCTGTGGGAGTGCTGCACTGTCAGAGGGTCAGTGCTCAGGGAGTGCTGCACTGTCAGAGGGTCAGTGCTCAGGGAGTGCTGCACTGTCAGAGGGTCAGTGCTCAGGGAGTGCTGCACTGTCAGAGGGTCAGTGCTGAGGGAGTGCCGCACTGTCAGAGGGGTCAGTGCTGTGGGAGTGCCGCACTGTCAGATGGTCCTGATGAAGGTCACCTCCAAACGGACCCCACCACCAGGGATATATTTCCCTCCCCTCCCCTATCAGCGTTCCGCAAAGACCACTCCCTTCGTGACTCCCTCGTCAGGTCCACACCCCCCACCAACCCAACCTCCACTCCCAGCACCTTCCAGTGCAACCGCTGGAAATGTAAAACTTGCGCCCACACCTCCTCCTTCACTTCCCTCCAAGGCCCCAAGGGATCCTTCCATATCCGCCACAAGTTCACCTGTACCTCCACACACATCATCTATTGCATCCGCTGCACCCGATGTGACCTCCTCTACATTGGGGAGACGGGCCGCTTACTTGCGGAACGCTTCAGAGAACACCTCAGGGCCACCCGGACCAACCAACCCAATCACCCGTGGCTCAACACTTTAACTCTCCCTCCCACTCCACCGAGGACATGCAGGTCCTTGGACTCCTCCACCGGCAAAACATAACAACACGACGGCTGGAGGAGGAGCGCCTCATCTTCCGCCTGGGAACCCTCCAACCACAAGGGATGAACTCAGATTTCTCCAGTTTCCTCATTTCCCCTCCCCCCACCTTGTCTCAGTCGGTTCCCTCAACTCAGCACCGCCCTCCTAACCTGCAATCTTCTTCCTGACCTCTCCGCCCCCACCCCACTCCGGCCTATCACCCTCACCTTGACCTCCTTCCACCTATCACATCTCCATCGCCCCTCCCCAAGTCCCTCCTCCCTACCTTTTATCTTAGCCTGCCTGGCACCCTCTCCTCATTCCTGATGAAGGGCTTATGACCGAAACATCGAATTTCCTGTTCCTTGGATGCTGCCTGACCTGCTGTGCTTTAACCAGCAACACATTTTCAACTGTGATCTCCAGCATCTGCAGACCTCATTTTTTACGCTACAGAAATGCAAGTCCTGCTGCCCGATATTGCACAGGGACCATCCAGGGAATGTTGTTGCTGTGGAGTCCGTTTGATTCAGGAAAAGTGGGACATGTCCAAGTGTTTGGGAGCAGCTTTCACTGTCCCCAGGGGAAGTCAGTGTGTTCCTAACCAGAGTCAGCAGCAAGAACACACATCACTCCCCATCTCCAGGCATCCTGGCCCCCTCAGGGTCGAGACAACACTAACTACCTTACCTCTCGCACAGGGTGAACTCTCCATCCTTTATCACCGGCACCTTTCCCAGGGGATTCACTTTCCGAAACTCCTCCGAATGTTGTTCTCCTGCACAGAGAGAGACCCATGAGTCAGCTGCCCGCTGAAATCCCCAGCTCCCACTGCCTGCCCAGCCCGAACCCTCTTCCTGTGGTTCCCTCCCTCCTGCTGTCACTCTCTCTCTCTGCATTTACTGTCTGGATCATCTCTCTCCGATTTCTCATTCCGGGTTTTCACTGTGTTTTCCATCACTCTGGTTTCACACACACTGCCTCACTGGATCATCTCCCCAACCCCCACTCTCCCTCTCTCTCTTTCTGTCTCTCTCTGATTTCTCTCGCTGCCTGGTTTCACTCTCTCTCTGTTAAAAATCACACTTCAGGTTATAACCCAACAGGTTTCGCTGGAAACACAAGCTTCCTGTTGGACTTTAACCTGGTGTTGTGTGATTTTTCACTTTGTCCACCCCAGTCCAACACCGTCTCCTCCACATCATCTCTCTCTCTCTCTCTCTCTCTCTATCTATCTATCTCTCTCTCTGTGGATCAGCCCTCCCTCTCGACTCTCTCTCTCTGTTTCTCAGTCCCTCTCTCTGCTCTCTCCCTCCCCCACTGTCCCTGTGTGTGAGTGAGTGTGAGTGTGAGTGTGTCTCTCTCCCTCCCCCACTGTCCCTGTGTGTGAGTGAGTGTGAGTGTGAGTGTGTCTCTCTCCCTCCCCCACTGTCCCTGTGAGTGTGAGTGTGAGTGTGTCTCTCTCCCTCCCCCACTGTCCCTGTGAGTGTGAGTGTGTCTCTCTCCCTCCCCCACTGTCCCTGTGAGTGTAAGTGTGAGTGTGTCTCTCTCCCTCCCCCACTGTCCCTGTGAGTGTGAGTGTGAGTGTGAGCTCTCTCCCAGCTCCTCACCTGCAATCAGCCGCACCTCCTTCAATTCAAAGGGAATGTTATTGATCCTGATGAACAGGTAGACGGAGCGACAGGGCTGAGAGGCCAGGTCAGCGTAAAGCTGGAGGGCCATGCCAGTGGGGAATGTGGGACACAGCCTGCTCTCACTCTGACCAAGGGAGCCCAGTCCGTTCACCCTGTCCACCCGGGACTAACGCACCCAGCACCAGCTCAGCACCGCCCACACACACCGAGACCCGCCCACCCCCAGGTTAGCACCGCCCACACACACCGAGACCCGCCCACCCCCAGGTTAGCACCGCGCCCCCCACACCGAGACCCGCCCAACCCCAGGTTAGCACCGCCCACACACACCGAGACCCGCCCACCCCCAGGTTAGCACCACCCCATACACCGAGACCCGCCCACCCCCAGGTTAGCACCGCCCACACACAGTGAGACCCGCCCATTCCCAGGTTAGCACCGCCCACACACAGTGAGACCCACCCATTCCCAGGTTAGCACTGCCCACACACACACCGAGACCCATCCACCCCCGGTTAGCCACACCCACTCCAGATTAGCCCCACCCACCCCAGGTGGACCCCAAGCCTGTGTCAGCCCCAGCCAGCCCCCAGCCTGCTCCAGGCCCATATCCCTACAAACCTTTCCTTTCCCTATATCCGCTGTCCCTGTCCTAACCCCGTCTCTGTAACAGCCACAACATCATTACAACAGGCCGGGAAACGAGGGAACATTCCCAGACACAGATTCCTGAAGAAGGGCTTATGCCCGAATCGTCGAATCTCCTGTTCCTTGGATGCTGCCTGACCTGCTGCGCTTTTCCAACAACACATTTTCAGCTCTGACCTCCAGCATCTGCAGACCTCACTTTCTCCACAACATCATCACCCCCATGTACTGATCCAGGCTCGAAGCTCACCTGCCTTCCCTAGAACCCTCCTTCCATTGAAATAAACCCACATCAGCCCATGAGGATCTCTCTCTGCCTGGCCTTCAGGTATGAGTTACTGGTCCCAATGTCTACCCCCCCACGAGGTTATCCCCCTGACAATCCCCAAACCGGTGTACCTGTTAGAGAGAGAGAGAGAGGAATAGCCACAGGGGACTCCAGCACTGCCTTCCTGGTGGTCACCAATCTACCTGAGGGAGCACCCCTGTAACTAGTGTCCATCACACTCTCTGTGCCCTGGAAGCTCCTCAGTGTGTCCAACTGCTGCTCCAACCAAGCAACGTGGTCTATGAGGAACTGCAACTGGTCACACTTCCTGGAGACATAGTCATCAGGGACACGAGACTGCTCCCTCATCTCCCACAGTTGGCAGGAGCAGACAGCACTGCCCTCAAAGCCACCTCTGCCCCTTTACAAACAGGAATAGAAGACCATCTTACCTGGGCATCAGCTTGCTGCCTTTATCCCCAAAGCCCATGGCGTGACATTGTGTACTTCAGAGATCCACTGCTCGCTCGTGGAGACTGAGCCGAATTCTCCCAGAATGCTCCTGGGTGCTGTCAACCTGCCGCCCACTCCTGCCTTCACTGGCCTTGGATTCAGGCGGCTTATCCCAGTCACACAGATGGGAATCACAGGAACATTCCCATAACACACTGGAGATTGAAGGGCACTTTCCCAGTCACACACCGGGAATGCCGGGGATACTCTACAGACACACTGGGGATGAAGCAGACACTCCCAGTTCCACACTGGGAATTGAGGGCCACATTCCCAGCCAGACACTGGGAATGGGGGTGTTATTCCCAGTCACACGTTGGGGACTCAGATGGACATTTTCCAGTCCCAGACCGGGAAACGAGAGAACATTCCCAGACACAAATGCGAAATTGGGGGCATTTCCAGTTACCGCAGGAGAATGGAGGGGACTCACTCACAGACTGGGAATTCGGGATGACATTCCCAATCATTTTGCTGGAATGAAGGGGACATTCCAAGGCGCACACTGGGGAATAAGAGGACATACCCAAAACCACGCTGGGAAGGAAGGGGTTCATTCCAGTCACACGCTAGGGAAAAATGGGGGATGTGACCTACTCAGTTCCACGCTGGGAAGGAAGGGGTACATCGCAGTCACACACTGGGGAATAACGGGGGATGCGAACTTCCCAGTTCCACACTGGGAAAGAAGGGGCTCATTCCAGACACATACTGGGGAATAACGGAGGATGCGACCTTCCCAGTTCCACGATGGGAAGGATGGGGTTGTCCCAGTCACACGCTGGGGAATAACAGAGGATGCGACCTTCTCAGTTCCATGCTGGGAAGTAAGGGATTCATCCCAGACACACTCTGGGGAATAACGGGGATGCAACCTTCCCATTTTCACGCTGGGAAGGAAGAGGTTCATTCCAGTCACACGCTGGGAAATATCGGGGGGTGCAACGGTCCCAGTTCCATGCTGGGAAGGAAGGGGTTCATCCCAGACATATGCTGGGGAATAACCGGGGATTCGACCTTCACAGTTCCACACTGAGAAGGAAGGGGTTCATCCCAGTCACACGCTGGGGAATATCGGGGGATGCGACGTTCCCAGTTCCACGCTGCGAAGGGAGGGTTTCATTCCAGACACACGCTGGAGAATAACGGGGGTGCGACCTTCCCATTTTCACGCTGTGAAGGAAGGGATTCTTCCCAGTCACACGCTGGGGAATTTCGGGGGATGCGACCTTCCCAGTTCCACGCTGGGAAGGAAGGGGTTCATCCCAGTCACACGCTGGAGAATAACAGGGGACGCGACCTTCCCAGTTCCACGCTGGGAAGGAAGGGGTTCATCCCAGTCACACGCTGGAGAATAACAGGGGACGCGACCTTCCCAGTTTAACGCTGGGAAGGAAGGGGTTCATCCCAGTCACACGCTGGGGAATAACGGGGGATGCGACGTTCCCAGTTTAACGCTGAGAAGGAAGGGGTTCATCCCAGACACATGCTGGGGAATATCGGGGGATGCGACGTTTCCAGTTCCGTGCTGGGAAGGAAGGGATTAATCCCAGTCACAGGCTGGGGAATAACAGGGGATGCGACCTTCCCAATTCCACGCTGGGAAGGAAGGGGTTCATCCCAGACACACGCTGGGGAGTAACGGGATTGCGACGTCACAGTTCCACGCTGGGAAGGAAGGGATTCATCCCAGTAACACGCTGGGGAATAACGGAGGATGTGACCTTGACCAGTTCCTCGCTGGGAAGGAAGGGGTTCATCCCAGTAACACGCTGGGGGATAACGGGGGATGCGACCTTGACCAGTTCCTCGCTGGGATGGAAGGGGTTCATCCCAGACACACGCTGGGGGATAACGGGGGATGCGACCTTCCCAGTTTAACGCTGGGAAGGAGGGGGTTCAACCCAGACACACGCTGGGGAATAACGGGAAATGTGACCTTCCCAGTTCAACGCTAGGAAGGAAGGGGTTCATCCCAGTCACACGCTGGGAATAACGGAGGATTCGACCTTCCCAGTTCCTCACTGGGAAGGAACGGGTTCATCCCAGACACATGCTGGGGAATTACGGGGGATGGGATGTTCCCAGTTCCACGCTGGGAAGGAAGGGGTTCATCCCAGTCACAAGCTAGGGAATATCAGGGGATGCGACGTCACAGTTCCAGGCTGGGAAGGAAGAGGTCCATCCCAGTCACAAGCTGTGGAAAAATGGGGGATGCGACCTTCCCAGTTCCACACTGGGAAGGAAGGGGTTCATCCCAGACACACGCTGGGGAATAACGGGTTTGCGGCGTCCCAGTTCCACGCTGGGAAGGAAGGGGTTCATCCCAGTAACACACTGGGGAATAACGGAGGATGCGACCTTTCCAGTTCCTCGCTGGGAAGGAAGGGGGTCATCCCAGACACACGCTGGGGAATAACGGGGAATGCGACTTTCCCAGTTCCACGCTGGGAAGGAAGGGGTTCATCCCAGTCACACGATGGGGAATAACGGGGGATGCGACCTTCCCAGTTCCTCGCTGGGAAGGAAGGGGTTCATCCCAGACACACGCTGGGGAATAACAGGGGATGCGACCTTCCCAGTTCAACGCTGGGAAGGAAGGGGTTCATCCCAGACACACGCTGCGGAATAACGGGAGATGCGACCTTCCCAGTTCCACGCTGGGAAGGAAGGGGTTCATCCCAGTCATACGCTGGGGAACAACGGGGAATGCGAACTTCCCAGTTCACGCTGGGAAGGAAGGGGTTCATCCCAGTCACACGCTGGGGAATAACGGGGAATGCGACCTTCCCAGTTCCACACTGGGAAGGAAGGGGTTCATCCCAGTCACACGATGGGGAATAACGGGGGATGCGACACACCAGTTCCTCGCTGGGAAGGAAGGGGTTCATCCCAGACACACGCTGGGGAATAATGGGGGATGCGAACTTCCCAGTTTAATTCTGGGAAGGAAGGGGTTCATCCCAGTCACACGCTGGGGAATAACGGGGGATGCGAACTTCCCAGTTCCACGCTGGGAAGGAAGGGGTTCATGCCAATCACACACTGGGGAATAACAGGGGATGCGACCTTCCCAGTTCAACGCTGGGAAGGAAGGGATTCATCCCAGTCACACGCTGGGGAATAACGGGGGATGCGACCTTCCCAGTTCCACGCTGGGAAGGAAGGGGTTCATCCCAGTCACACGCTGGGGAATAACGGGGGATGCGACCTTCCCAGTTCCACGCTGGGAAGGAAGGGGTCATCCCAGACACATGCTGGGGAAAAACGGGATTGCGGCGTCCCAGTTCCACGCTGGGAAGGAAGGGGTTCATCCCAGACACCCGCTGGGGAATAACGGAGGATGCGAACTTTCCAGTTCCTCGCTGGGAAGGAAGGGGTTCATCCCAGACACACGCTGGGGAATAACGGGGAATGCGACCTTCCCAGTTCAACGCTGGGAAGGAAGGGGTTCATCCCAGTCACACGCTGGGGAATAACGGGGGATGCGACCTTCCCAGTTCCACGCTGGGAAGGAAGGGGTTCATCCCAGTCACACGCTGGGGAACAATGGGGAATGCGACCTTCCCAGTTCAACGCTGGGAAGGAAGGGGTTCATCCCAGTCACACGCTGGGGAATAACGGGGGATGCGACCTTCCCAGTTCCACGCTGGGAAGGAAGGGGTTCATCCCAGTCACACGCTGGGGAATAACGGGGGATGCGACCTTCCCAGTTCCTCGCTGGGAAGGAAGGGGTTCATCCCAGACACACACTGGGGAATAACGGGGGATGCGACCTTCCCAGTTTAATTCTGGGAAGGAAGGGGTTCATCCTAGTCACACGCTGGGGAATAACGGGGGTTGCGACCTTCCCAGTTCCACGCTGAGAAGGAAGGGGTTCATCCCAGTCACATGCTGGGGAATAACAGGGGATGCGACCTTCCCAGTTCAACGCTGGGAAGGAAGGGGTTCATCCCAGTCACACGCTGGGGAATAACGGGGGATGCGACCTTCCCAGTTCCACGCTGGGAAGGAAGGGTTTCATCCCAGTCACACGCTGGGGAATAACGGGGTATGCGACCTTCCCAGTTCCACGCTGGTAAGGAAGGGGTTCATCCCAGAAACACGCTGGGGAATAACGGGGGATGCGACCTTCCCAGTTTAATTCTGGGAAGGAAGGGGTTCATCCCAGACACACGCCGGGGAATAACGGGGGATGCGACCTTCCCAGTTTAACGCTGGAAAGGAAGGGGTTCAACCCAGACACACGCTGGGGAATAACGGGAAATGTGACCTTCCCAGTTCAACGCTGGGAAGGAAGGGGTTCATCTCAGTCACACGCTGGGAATAACGGAGGATTCGACCTTCCCAGTTCCTCACTGGGAAGGAACGGGTTCATCCCAGACACATGCTGGGGAATAACGGGGGATGCGATGTTCCCAGTTCCACGCTGGGAAGGAAGGGGTTCATCCCAGTCACACGCTGGGGAATAACGGGGGATGCGACCTTCCCAGTTCCACGCTGGGAAGGAAGGGGTTCATCCCAGTCACACGCTGGGGAATAACGGGGGATGCGACCTTCCCAGTTCCTCGCTGGGAAGGAAGGGGTTCATCCCAGACACACGCTGGGGCATAACGGGGGATGCGAACTTCCCAGTTTAATTCTGGGAAGGAAGGGGATCATCCAAGTCACACGCTAGGGAATAACGGGGGATGCGACCTTCCCAGTTCCACGCTGGGAAGGAAGGGGTTCATCCCAGACACACGCTGGGGAATAACAGGGGATGCGACCTTCCCAGTTCAACGCTGGGAAGGAAGGGGTTCATCCCAGTCACACGCTGGGGAATAACGGGGGATGCGACCTTCCCAGTTCCACGCTGGGAAGGAAGGGGTTCATCCCAGTCACACGCTGGGGAATAACGGGGGAAGCGACCTTCCCAGTTCCACGCTGGGAAGGAAGGGGTCATCCCAGACACACGCTGGGGAAAAACGGGATTGCGGCGTCCCAGTTCCACGCTGGGAAGGAAGGGGTTCATCCCAGACACACGCTGGGGAATAACGGAGGATGCGACCTTTCCAGTTCCTCCCTGGTAAGGAAGGGGGTCATCCCAGACACACGCTGGGGAATAACGGGGAATGCGACCTTCCCAGTTCAACGCTGGGAAGGAAGGGGTTCATCCCAGTCACACGCTGGGGAACAACGGGGGATGCGACCTTCCCAGTTCCACGCTGGGAAGGAAGGGGTTCATCCCAGTCACACGCTGGGGAACAACAGGGAATGCGACCTTCCCAGTTCAACGCTGGGAAGGAAGGGGTTCATCCCAGTCACACGCTGGGAAATAACGGGGGATGCGACCTTTCCAGTTCCACGCTGGGAAGGAAGGGGTTCATCCCAGTCACACGCTGGGGAATAACGGGGGATGCGACCTTCCCAGTTCCTCGCTGGGAAGGAAGGGGTTCATCCCAGACACACGCTGGGGAATAACGGGGGATGCGAACTTCCCAGTTCCACGCTGGGAAGGAAGGGGTTTATCCCAGTCACACGCTGGGGAATAACGGGGGATGCGACCATCCCAGTTCAACGCTGGGAAGGAAGGGGTTCATCCCAGTCACACGCTGGGGAATAACGGGGGATGCGACCTTCCCAGTTCCACGCTGGGAAGGAAGGGGTTCATCCCAGTCACACGCTGGGGAATAACGGGGTATGCGACCTTCCCAGTTCCTCGCTGTTAAGGAAGGGGTTCATCCCAGACACACGCTGGGGAATAACGGGGGATGCGACCTTCCCAGTTTAATTCTGGGAAGGAAGGGGTTCATCCCAGACACACGCCGGGGAATAACGGGGGATGCGACCTTCCCAGTTTAACGCTGGAAAGGAAGGGGTTTAACCCAGACACACGCTGGGGAATAACGGGAAATGTGACCTTCCCAGTTCAACGCTGGGAAGGAAGGGGTTCATCTCAGTCACACGCTGGGAATAACGGAGGATTCGACCTTCCCAGTTCCTCACTGGGAAGGAACGGGTTCATCCCAGACACATGCTGGGGAATAACGGGGGATGCGATGTTCCCAGTTCCTCGCTGGGAAGGAAGGGGTTCATCCCAGTCACACGCTGGGGAATAACGGGGGATGCGACCTTCCCAGTTCCACGCTGGGAAGGAAGGGGTTCATCCCAGTCACACGCTGGGGAATAACGGGGGATGCGACCTTCCCAGTTCCTCGCTGGGAAGGAAGGGGTTCATCCCAGACACACGCTGGGGAATAACGGGGGATGCGAACTTCCCAGTTTAATTCTGGGAAAGAAGGGGTTCATCCCAGTCACACGCTGGGGAATAACGGGGGTTGCGACCTTCCCAGTTCCACGCTGAGAAGGAAGGGGTTCATCCCAGTCACACGCTGGGGAATAACAGGGGATGCGACCTTCCCAGTTCCACGCTGGGAAGGAAGGGGTTCATCCCAGTCACACGCTGGGGAATAACGGGGGATGCGACCTTCCCAGTTCCACGCTGGGAAGGAAGGGGTTCATCCCAGTCACACGCTGGGGAATAACGGGGGATGCGACCTTCCCAGTTTAATTCTGGGAAGGAAGGGGTTCATCCCAGACACACGCTGGGGAATAACGGGGAATGCGACCTTCCCAATCTAACGCTGGAAAGGAAGGGGTTCAACCCAGACACACGCTGGGGAATAACGGGAAATGTGACCTTCCCAGTTCAACGCTGGGAAGGAAGGGGTTCATCCCAGTCACACGCTGGGAATAACGGAGGATTCGACCTTCCCAGTTCCTCGCTGGGAAGGAAGGGGTTCATCCCAGACACACGCTGGGGAATAACGGGGAATGCGACCTTCCCAGTTCAACGCTGGGAAGGAAGGGGTTCATCCCAGTCACACGCTGGGGAATAACGGGGGATGCGACCTTCCCAGTTCCACGCTGGGAAGGAAGGGGTTCATCCCAGTCACACGCTGGGGAATAACGGGGAATGCGACCTTCCCAGTTCAACGCTGGGAAGGAAGGGGTTCATCCCAGTCACACGCTGGGGAATAACGGCGGACGCGACCTTCCCAGTTCCACGCTGGGAAGGAAGGGGTTCATCCCAGTCACACGCTGGGGAATAACGGGGGATGCGACCTTCCCAGATCCTCGCTGGGAAGGAAGGGGTTTATCCCAGTCACACGTTGGGGAATAACGGGGGATGCGACCTTCCCAGTTCCACGCTGGGAAGGAAGGGGTTCATCCCAGTCACACGCTGGGGAATAACACGGGATGCGACCTTCCCAGTTCGACACTGGGAAGGAAGGGGTTCATCCCAGTCACACGCTGGGGAATAACGGGGGATGCGACCTTCCCAGTTCCACGCTGGGAAGGAAGGGGTTCATCCCAGTCACACGCTGGGGAATAACACGGGAAGCGACCTTCCCAGTTACTCGCTGGGAAGGAAGGGGTTCATCCCAGTCACACGCTGGGGAATAACACGGGATGTGACCTTCCCAGTTCGACACTGGGAAGGAAGGGGTTCATCCCAGTCACACGCTGGGGAATAACGGGGGATGCGACCTTCCCAGTTCCACGCTGGGAAGGAAGGGGTCATCCCAGACACACACTGGGGAAAAACGGGATTGCGGCGTCCCAGTTCCACGCTGGGAAGGAAGGGGTTCATCCCAGTCACACGTTGGGGAAAAACGGGGGATGCGACCTTCCCAGTTCCACGCTGGGAAGGAAGGGGTTCATCCCAGTCACACGCTGGGGAACAACGGGGAATGCGACCTTCCCAGTTCAACGCTGGGATGGAAGGGGTTCATCCCAGTCACACGCTGGGGAATAACGGGGGATGCGACGTTCCCAGTTCCACGCTGGGAAGGAAGGGGTTCATCCCAGTCACACGCTGGGGAATAACGGGGGATGCGACCTTCCCAGTTCGTCGCTGGGAAGGAAGGGGTCCATCCCAGACACACGCTGGGGAATAACGGAGGATGCGACTTTCCCAGTTTAATTCTGGGAAGGAAGGGGTTCATCCCAGTCACACGCTGGGGAATAACAGGGGATGCGACCTTCCCAGTTCAACGCTGGGAAGGAAGGGTTCATCCCAGTCACACGCTGGGGAACAACGGGGAATGCGACCTTCCCAGTTCACGCTGGGAAGGAAGGGGTTCATCCCAGTCACACGCTGTTGAATAACGGGGGATGCGACCTTCCCAGTTCCTCGCTGGGAAGGAAGGGGTTCATCCCAGACACACGCTGGGGAATAACGGGGGATGCGAACTTCCCAGTTTAATTCTGGGAAGGAAGGGGTTCATCCCAGTCACACGCTGGGGAATAACACGGGATGCGACCTTCCCAGTTACACGCTGGGAAGGAAGGGGTTCATCCCAGTCACACGCTGGGGAATAACGGGGTATGCGACCTTCCCAGTTCAACGCTGGGAAGGAAGGGGTTCATCCCAGTCACACGCTGGGGAATAACGGGGGATGCGACCTTCCCAGTTCCACGCTGGGAAGGAAGGGGTCATCCCAGACACACGCTGGGGAATAACGGGGAATGCGAACTTCCCAGTTCAACGCTGGGAAGGAAAGGGTTTATCCCAGTCACACGCTGGAGAATAACGGGGGATGCGACCTTCCCAGTTCCACGCTGGGAAGGAAGGGGTTCATCCCAGTCACACGCTGGGGAACAACGGGGAATGCGACCTTCCCAGTTCAACGCTGGGAAGGAAGGGGTTCATCCCAGTCACACGCTGGGGAATAACGGGGGATGCAACCTTCCCAGTTCCACGCTGGGAAGGAAGGTGTTCATCCCAGTCACACGCTGGGGAATATCGGGGGATGCGACCTTCCCAGTTCCTCGCTGGGAAGGAAGGGGTTCATCCCAGACACACGCTGGGGAATAACGGGGGATGCGAACTTCCCAGTTTAATTCTGGGAAGGAAGGGGTTCATCCCAGTCACACGCTGGGGAATAACGGGGGATGCGACCTTCCCAGTTCCTCGCTGGGAAGGAAGGGGTTCATCCCAGACACACGCTGGGGAATAACGGGGGATGTGAACTTCCCAGTTTAATTCTGGGAAGGAAGGGGTTCATTCCAGTCACACGCTGGGGAATAACGGGGGATGCGACCTTCCCAGTTCCACGCTGGGAAGGAAGGGGTTCATCCCAGTCACAAGCTGGGGATTAACAGGGGATGCGACCTTCCCAGTTCAACGCTGGGAAGGAAGGGGTTCATCCCAGTCACACGCTGGGGAATAACAGGGGATTCGACCTTCCCAGTTCAACGCTGGGAAGGAAGGGGTTCATCCCAGTCACACGCTGGGGATTAACAGGGGATGCGACCTTCCCAGTTCAACGCTGGGAAGGAAGGGGTTCATCCCAGTCACACGCTGGGGAATAACAGGGGATGCGACCTTCCCAGTTCCACACTGGGAAGGAAGGGGTTCATCCCAGTCACACGCTGGGGAATAATGGGGGATGCGACCTTCCCAGTTCCACGCTGGGAAGGAAGGGGTCATCCCAGACACACGCTGGGTAAAAACGGGATTGCGGCGTCCCAGTTCCACGCTGGGAAGGAAGGGGTTCATCCCAGTCACACGTTGGGGAATAACGGAGGATGCGACCTTTCCAGTTCCTCGCTGGGAAGGAAGGGGTTCATCCCAGACACACGCTGGGGAATAACGGGGGATGTGAACTTCCCAGTTTAATTCTGGGAAGGAAGGGGTTCATCCCAGTCACACGCTGGGGAATAACGGGGGATGCGACCTTCCCAGTTCCTCGCTGGGAAGGAAGGGGTTCATCCCAGACACACGCTGGGGAATAATGGGGGATGCGAACTTCCCAGTTTTATTCTGGGAAGGAAGGGGTTCATCCCAGTCACACGCTGGGGAATATCGGGGGTTGCGACCTTCCCAGTTCCACGCTGGGAAGGAAGGGGTTCATCCCAGTCACAAGCTGGGGAATAACAGGGGATGCGACCTTCCCAGTTCAACGCTGGGAAGGAAGGGGTTCATCCCAGTCACACGCTGGGGAATAACGGGGGTAGCGACCTTCCCAGTTACACGCTGGGAAGGAAGGGGTTCATCCCAGTCACACGCTGGGGAATAACGGGGGATGCGACCTTCCCAGTTTAATTCTGGGAAGGAAGGGGTTCATCCCAGACACACGCTGGGGAATAACGGGGGATGCGACCTTCCCAGTTCCACGCTGGGAAGGAAGGGGTTCATCCCAGTCACACGCTGGGGAATAACGGGGTATGCGACCTTCCCAGTTCCTCGCTGGTAAGGATGGGGTTCATCCCAGACACACGCTGGGGAATAACGGGGGATGCGACCTTCCCAGTTTAACTCTGGGAAGGAAGGGGTTCATCCCAGACACACGCGGGGAATAACGGGGGATGCGACCTTCCCAGTTTAACGCTGGAAAGGAAGGGGTTCATCCCAGTCACACGCTGGGGAATAACAGGGATGTGACATTTCCAGTTCCACGCTGGGAAGGAACGGGTCCATCCCAGTCAAAAGCTGGGGAATAACGGGGGATGCAACGTTTCCAGTTCCACACTGGGAAGGAAGGAGTTCATCCCAGTAACACGCTGGGGAATAACAGGGGATGCGACCTTCCCAGTTCCAAGCTGGGAAGGAAGGGTATCATCCCAGTCACATGCTGGGGAATAACGGGGGATGCGACCTCCCAGTTCAACGCTGGGAAGGAAGGGGTTCATCCCAGTCAGACGCTGGGGAATAACGGGGGATGCGACCTTCCCAAGTTCCACGCTGGGAAGGAAGGGGTTCATCCCAGTCACACGCTGGGGAATAACAGGGGATGCGACCTTCCCAGTTCAACGCTGGGAAGGAAGGGGTTCATCCCAGTCACACGCTGGGGAATAATGGGGGATGCGACCTTCCCAGTTCCACGCTGGGAAGGAAGGGGTTCATCACAGTCACACGCTGGGGAATAACGGGGGATGCGACCTTCCCAGTTCCACGCTGGGAAGGAAGGGGTCATCCCAGACACACGCTGGGGAAAAACGGGATTGCGGCGTCCCAGTTCCACGCTGGGAAGGAAGGGGTTCATCCCAGTAACACGCTGGGGAATAACGGGGGATGCGACCTTCCCAGTTCCACGCTGGGAAGAAAGGGGTTCATCCCAGTCACACGCTGGGTAATAACGGGGGATGCGACCTTCCCAGTTCCTCGCTGGGAAGGAAGGGGTTCATCCCAGACACACGCTGGGGAATAACGGAGGATGCGACCTTCCCAGTTTAATTCTGGGAAGGAAGGGGTTCATCCCAGTCACACGCTGGGGAATAACATGGGATGCGACCTTCCCAGTTCCACGCTGGGAAGGAAGGGGTTCATCCCAGACACACGCTGGGGAATAACGGGAATGCGACCTTCCCAGTTCAGCGCTGGGAAGGAAGGGGTTCATCCCAGTCACACGCTGGGGAATAACGGAGGATGCGACTTTCCCAGTTTAATTCTGGGAAGGAAGGGGTTCATCCCAGTCACACGCTGGGGAATAACATGGGATGCGACCTTCCCAGTTCCACGCTGGGAAGGAAGGGGTCATCCCAGACACACGCTGGGGAATAACGGGGAATGCGACCTTCCCAGTTCAACGCTGGGAAGGAAGGGGTTCATCCCAGTCACACGCTGGGGAATAACGGGGGATGCGAAATTCCCAGGACAATGCTGGGAAGGAAGGGGTTCATCCCAGTCACACGCTGGGGAATAACGGGGGATGCGACCTTCCCAGTTCCACGCTGGGAAGGAAGGGGTCATCCCAGACACACGCTGGGGAATAACGGGGAATGCGACCTTCCCAGTTCAACGCTGGGAAGGAAGGGGTTCATCCCAGTCACACGCTGGGGAACAACGGGGGATGCGACCTTCCCAGTTCCACGCTGGGAAGGAAGGGGTTCATCCCAGTCACACGCTGGGGAACAACGGGGAATGCGACCTTCCCAGTTCAACGCTGGGAAGGAAGGGGTTCATCCCAGTCACACGCTGGGGAATATCGGGGGATGCGACCTTCCCAGTTCCACGCTGGGAAGAAAGGGGTTCATCCCAGTCACACGCTGGGGAATAACGGGGAATGCGACCTTCCCAGTTCCTCACTGGGAAGGAAGGGGTTCATCCCAGACACACGCTGGGGAATAACGGAAGATGCGACTTTCCTAGTTTAATTCTGGGAAGGAAGGGGTTCATCCCAGTCACACGCTGGGGAATAACATGGGATGCGACCTTCCCAGTTCAACGCTGGGAAGGAAGGGTATCATCCCAGACACACGCTGGGGAATAACGGGGAATGCGACCTTCCCAGTTCAGCGCTGGGAAGGAAGGGGTTCATCCCAGTCACACGCTGGGGAATAACGGGGGATGCGACCTTCCCAGTTCAACGCTGGGAAGGAAAGGGTTCATCCCAGTCACACGCTGGGGAATAACAGGGGATGCGACCTTCCCAGTTCCACGCTGGGAAGGAAGGGGTCATCCCAGACACACGCTGGGGAATAACGGGGGATTGCGACCTTCCCTGTTCAACGCTGTGAAGGAAGGGGTTCATCCCAGTCACACGCCGGTTAATAACGGGAGATGCGAAGTTCCCAGTTACATTCTGGGAAGGAAGGGGTTCATCCCAGTCACACGCTGGGGAACAACGGGGAATGCGACCTTCCCAGTTCAACGCTGGGAAGGAAGGGGTTCATCCCAGTCACACGCTGGGGAATAACGAGGGATGCGACCTTCCCAGTTCCACGCTGGGAAGGAAGGGGTTCAGCCCAGTCACACACTGGGGAATATCGGGGGATGCGACCTTCCCAGTTCCTCGCTGGGAAGGAAGGGGTTCATCCCAGACACACGCTGGGGAATAACGGAGGATGCGACTTTCCCAGTTTAATTCTGGGAAGGAAGGGGTTCATCCCAGTCACACGCTGGGGAATAACATGGGATGCGACCTTCCCAGGTCAACGCTGGTAAGGAAGGGGTTCATCCCAGACACACGCTGGGGAATAACGGGAATGCGACCTTCCCAGTTCAGCGCTGGGAAGGAAGGGGTTCATCCCAGTCACACGCTGGGGAATAACGGGGGGTGCGACCTTCCCAGGTCAACGCTGGGAAGGAAGGGGTTCATCCCAGTCACACGCTGGGGAATAACGGGGGTGCGACCTTCCCAGTTCCACGCTGGGAAGGAAGGGGTCATCCCAGACACACGCTGGGGAATAACGGGGAATGCGACCATCCCAGTTCAACGCTGGGAAGGAAGGGGTTCATCCCAGTCACACGCTGGGGAACAACGGGGGATGCGACCTTCCCAGTTCAACGCTGGGAAGGAAGGGGTTCATCCCAGTCACACGCTGGGGAACAACGGGGAATGCGACCTTCCCAGTTCACGCTGGGAAGGAAGGGGTTCATCCCAGTCACACGCTGGGGAACAACGGGGAATGCGACCTTCCCAGTTCAACGCTGGGAAGGAAGGGGTTCATCCCAGTCACACGCTGGGGAATAACAGGGGATGCGACCTTCCCAGTTCCACGCTGGGAAGGACGGGGTCCATCCCAGGCAAAAGCTGGGGAATAACGGGGGATGCGACGTTCCCAGTTCCATGCTGGGAAGGAAGGGGTTCATCCCAGTCACACGCTGGGGAATAACGGGGAATGCGACCTTCCCAGTTCAACGCTGGGAAGGAAGTGGTTCATCCCAGTCACACGCTGGGGAATCACGGGGGATGCGACCTTCCCAGTTCCACGCTGGGAAGAAAGGGGTTCATCCCAGTCACACGCTGGGGAATAACGGGGGATGCGACCTTCCCAGTTCCTCGCTGGGAAGGAAGGGGTTCATCCCAGACACACGCTGGGGAATAACGGAGGATGCGACCTTCCCAGTTCAACGCTGGGAAGGAAGGGGTTCATCCCAGACACACGCTGGGGAATAACGGGAATGCGACCTTCCCAGTTCAGCGCTGGGAAGGAAGGGGTTCATCCCAGTCACACGCTGGGGAATAACGGGGGATGCGACCTTCCCAGGTCAACGCTGGGAAGGAAGGGGTCATCCCAGACACACGCTGGGGAATAACGGGGAATGCGACCTTCCCAGTTCAACGCTGGGAAGGAAGGGGTTCATCCCAGTCACACGCTGGGGAATAACGGGGAATGCGACCTTCCCAGTTCCACGCTGGGAAGAAAGGGGTTCATCCCAGTCACACGCTGGGGAATAACGGGGGATGCGACCATCCCAGTTCCTCGCTGGGAAGGAAGGGGTTCATCCCAGACACACGCTGGGGAATAACGGAGGATGCGACTTTCCCAGTTTAATTCTGGGAAGGAAGGGGTTCATCCCAGTCACACGCTGGGGAATAACATGTTTTGCGACCTTCCCAGGTCAACGCTGGGAAGGAAGGGGTTCATCCCAGACACACGCTGGGGAATAACGGGAATGCGACCTTCCCAGTTCAGCGCTGGGAAGGAAGGGGTTCATCCCAGTCACACGCTGGGGAATAACGGGGGATGCGAAATTCCCAGGTCAATGCTGGGAAGGAAGGGGTTCATCCCAGTCACACGCTGGGGAAAAACGGGGGATGCGACCTTCCCAGTTCCACGCTGGGAAGGAAGGGGTCATCCCAGACACACGCTGGGGAATAACGGGGAATGCGACCTTCCCAGTTCAACGCTGGGAAGGAAGGGGTTCATCCCAGTCACACGCTGAGGAATAACGGGGGATGCGACCTTCCCAGTTCCACGCTGGGAAGGAAGGGGTTCATCCCAGTCACACGCTGGGGAATAACGGGGAATGCGACCTTCCCAGTTCAACGCTGGGAAGGAAGGGGTTCATCCCAGTCACACGCTGGGGAATATCAGGGGATGCGACCTTCCCAATTCCACGCTGGGAAGAAAGGGGTTCATCCCAGTCACACGCTGGGGAATAACGGGGGATGCGACCTTCCCAGTTCTTCGCTGGGAAGGAAGGGGTTCATCCCAGACACACGCTGGGGAATAACGGAAGATGCGACTTTCCCAGTTTAATTCTGGGAAGGAAGGGGTTCATCCCAGTCACACGCTGGGGAATAACATGGGATGCGACCTTCCCAGTTCAACGCTGGGAAGGAAGGGTATCATCCCAGACACACGCTGGGGAATAACGGGGGATGCGACCTTCCCAGTTCACGCTGGGAAGGAAGGGGTTCATCCCAGTCACACGCTGGGGAATAACGGGGGATGCGACCTTCCCAGTTCAACGCTGGGAAGGAAGGGGTTCATCCCAGTCACACGCTGGGGAATAACGGGGGATGCGACCTTCCCAGTTCCACGCTGGGAAGTAAGGGCTTCATCCCAGTCACACACTGGGGAATATCGGGGGATGCGACCTTCCCAGTTCCTCGCTGGGAAGGAAGGGGTTCATCCCAGACACACGCTGGGGAATAACGGGGGAATGCGAACTTCCCAGTTTAATTCTGGGAAGGAAGGGGTTCATCCCAGTCACACGCTGGGGAATAACGGGGGTTGCGACCTTCCCAGTTCCTCGCTGGGAAGGAAGGGGTTCATCCCAGTCACACGCTGGGGAATAACGGGGGATGCGACCTTCCCAGTTCCACACTGGGAAGGAAGGGTTTCATCCCAGTCACACGCTGGGGAATAACTGGGGATGCGACCTACCCAGTTCCACGCTGGGAAGGAAGGGGTCATCCCAGACACATGCTGGGTAAAAACGGGATTGCGGCGTCCCAGTTCCACGCTGGGAAGGAAGGGGTTCATCCCAGTAACACGCTGGGGAATAACGGGGGATGCGACCTTCCCAGTTCCACGCTGGGAAGGAAGGGGTTCATCCCAGTCAGACGCTGGGGAATAACGGGGGATGCGACCTTCCCAGTTCAGCGCTGGGAAGGAAGGGGTTCATCCCAGACACACGCTGGGGAATAACGGGGGATGCGAACTTCCCAGTTTAATTCTGGGAAGGAAGGGGTTCATCCCAGTCACACACTGGGGAATATCGGGGGATGCGACCTTCCCAGTTCCTCGCTGGGAAGGAAGGGGTTCATCCCAGACACACGCTGGGGAATAACGGAGGATGCGACTTTCCCAGTTTAATTCTGGGAAGGAAGGGGTTCATCCCAGTCACACGCTGGGGAATAACATGGGATGCGACCTTCCCAGGTCAACGCTGGTAAGGAAGGGGTTCATTCCAGACACACGCTGGGGAATAACGGGAATGCGACCTTCCCAGTTCAGCGCTGGGAAGGAAGGGGTTCATCCCAGTCACACGCTGGGGAATAACGGGGGTTGCGACCTTCCCAGTTCCACGCTGGGAAGGAAGGGGTCATCCCAGACACACGCTGGGGAATAACGGGGAATGCGACCTTCCCAGTTCAACGCTGGAAAGGAAGGGGTTCATCCCAGTCACACGCTGGGGAACAACGGGGGATGCGACCTTCCCAGTTCAACGCTGGGAAGGAAGGGGTTCATCCCAGTCACACGCTGGGGAACAACGGGGAATGCGACCTTCCCAGTTCAACGCTGGGAAGGAAGGGGTTCATCCCAGTCACACGCTGGGGAATATCGGGGGATGCGACCTTCCCAGTTTCACGCTGGGAAGAAAGGGGTTCATCCCAGTCACACGCTGGGGAATATCGGGGGATGCGACCTTCCCAGTTTCACGCTGGGAAGAAAGGGGTTCATCCCAGTCACACGCTGGGGAATAACGGGGGATGCGACCTTCCCAGTTCCTCGCTGGGAAGGAAGGGGTTCATCCCAGACACACGCTGGGGAATAACGGAAGATTCGACTTTCCCAGTTTAATTCTGGGAAGGAAGGGGTCATCCCAGACACACGCTGGGGAATAACGGGGGAATGCGACCTTCCCAGTTCAACTCTGGGAAGGAAGGGGTTCATCCCAGTCACACGCCGGGGAATAGCGGGAGATGCGAAGTTCCCAGTTACATTCTGGGAAGGAAGGGGTTCATCCCAGTCACACGCTGGGGAACAACGGGGAATGCGACCTTCCCAGTTCAACGCTGGGAAGGAAGGGGTTCATCCCAGTCACACGCTGGGGAATAACGGGGGATGCGACCTTCCCAGTTCCACGCTGGGAAGTAAGGGCTTCATCCCAGTCACACACTGGGGAATATCGGGGGATGCGACCTTCCCAGTTCCTCGCTGGGATGGAAGGGGTTCATCCCAGACACACGCTGGGGAATAACGGGGGATGCGAACTTCCCAGTTTAATTCTGGGAAGGAAGGGGTTCATCCCAGTCACACGCTGGGGAATAACGGGGGATGCGACCTTGCCAGTTCCTCGCTGGGAAGGAAGGGGTTCATCCCAGTCACACGCTGGGGAATAACGGGGCATGCGACCTTCCCAGTTCCACGCTGGGAAGGAAGGGGTCATCCCAGACACATGCTGGGTAAAAACGGGATTGCGGCGTCCCAGTTCCACGCTGGGAAGGAAGGGGTTCATCCCAGTAACACGCTGGGGAATAACGGAGGATGCGACCTTTCCAGTTCCTCGCTGGGAAGGAAGGGGTTCATCCCAGACACACGCTGGGGAATAACGGGGAATGCGACCTTCCCAGTTCAACGCTGGGAAGGAAGGGGTTCATCCCAGTCACACGCTGGGGAATAACGGGGGATGCGACCTTCCCAGTTCCACGCTGGGAAGGAAGGGGTTCATCCCAGTCACACGCTGGGGAATAACGGGGGATGCGACCTTCCCAGTTCAGCGCTGAGAAGGAAGGGGTTCATCCCAGACACACACTGGGGAATAACGGTGGATGCGAACTTCCCAGTTTAATTCTGGGAAGGAAGGGGCTCATCCCAGTCACACGCTGGGGAATAACGGGTGTTGCGACCTTCCCAGTTCCACGCTGGGAAGGAAGGGGTTCATCCCAGTCACACGCTGGGGAATAACAGGGGATGCGACCTTCCCAGTTCAACGCTGGTAAGGAAGGGGTTCATCCCAGACACACGCTGGGGAATAACGGGGGATGCGACCTTCCCAGTTTAATTCTGGGAAGGAAGGGGTTCATCCCAGTCACACGCTGGGGAATAACGGGGGTTGCGACCTTCCCAGTTCCACGCTGGGAAGGAAGGGGTTCATCCCAGTCACACGCTTGGGAATAACAGGGGATGCGACCTTCCCAGTTCAATGCTGGTAAGGAAGGGGTTCATCCCAGACACACGCTGGGGAATAACGGGGGATGCGACCTTCCCAGTTTAATTCTGGGAAGGAAGGGGTTCATCCCAGACACACGCCGGGGAATAACGGGGGATGCGACCTTCCCAGTTTAACGCTGGAAAGGAAGGGGTTCATCCCAGTCACACGCTGGGGAATAACAGGGATGTGACATTTCCAGTTCCACGCTGGGAAGGAACGGGTCCATCCCAGTCAAAAGCTGGGGAATAACGGGGTATTCGACGTTCCCACTTCCACGCTGGGAAGGAAGGAGTTCATCCCAGTAACACGCTGGGGAATAACGGAGGATGCGACCTTCCCAGTTCCTCGCTGGGAAGGAAGTGGTTCATCCCAGACACACGCTGGGGAATAACGGGGGATGCGACCTTTCCAGTTCCACGCTGGGAAGGAAGGGGTTCATTCCAGACAGACGCTGGGGAATAACGGGGGATGCGACGTCCCCAGTCCCACGCTGGGAAGGAAGGGGTTCATTCAAGTCACACGCTGGGGAATAACGGGGTATGCGACGTTCCCAGTTCTACGCTGGGAAGGAAGAGGTACATCCCAGTCACACGCTGGGGAATAACGGGGGATACCACCATCCCAGCTTAAAGTTGGGAAGGAAGGGGTTCATCCCAGACACACGCCGGGGAATAACGGGGGATGCGAAGTTCCCAGTTCCATTCTTGGAAGGAAGGGGTTCATCCCAGTCACACGCTGGGGAATAACGGGGGATGCGATGTTCCCAGTTCCACGCTGGGAAGGAAGGGGTTCATCCCAGTCACACGCTGGGGAATAACGGGGGATGCGACCTTCCCAGTTTAACGCTGGGAAGGAAGGGGTTCATCCCAGACACACGATGGGGAATAACGGGGGATGCGACCTTTCCAGTTCAACGCTGGGAAGGAAGGGGTCACCCCAGACACACGTTGGGGAAAAACGGGATTGCGGCCTTCCCAGTTCCATTCTGGGAAGGAAGGGGTTCATCCCAGTCACACGTTGGGGAATAACGGGGAATGCGACCTTCCCAGTTCAACGCTGGGAAGGAAGGGGTTCATCCCAGTCACACGCTGGGGAATAACGGGGGATGCGACCTTCCCAGTTCCACGCTGGGAAGGAAGGGGTTCATCCCAGTCACACGCTGGGGAATAACGGGGGATGCGACCTTCCCAGTTCCACGCTGGGAAGGAAGGGGTTCATCCCAGACACACGCTGGGGAATAACGGGGGATGCGACCTACCCAGTTCCACGCTGGGAAGGAAGGGGTTCATCCCAGTCACACGCTGGGGAATAACGGTGGATGCGACCTTCCCGGTTCCTCGCTGGGAAGGAAGGGGTTCATCCCAGACACACGTTGGGGAATAACGGGGGATGCGACCTTCCCAGTTTAATTCTGGGAAGGAAGGGGTTCATCCCAGACACACGCCGGGGAATAACGTGGTATGCGACCTTCCCAGTTCCACGCTGGAAAGGAAGGGGTTCTTCCCAGTCACACGCTGGGGAATAACAGGGATGCGACGTTCCCAGTTCCACGCTGGGAAGGAAGGGGTCATCCCAGACACACGCTGGGGAATAACGGGGTATGCGACCTTCCCAGTTCTATGCTGGGAAGGAAGGGGTACATCCCAGTCACACGCTGGGGAATAACGGGGGATACGACCTTCCCAGTTTAAAGCTGGGAAGGAAGGTGTTCATCCCAGACACACGCCGGGGAATAACGGGGGATGCGACGCTCCCAGTTCCATTCTGGGGAGGAAGGGGTTCATCCCACTCAACCGCTGGGGAATAACAGGGGATGCGACGTTCCCAGTTCCACGCTGGGAAGGAAGGGGTTCATCCCAGTCACACACTGGGGAATAACGGGGGATGCGATTTCCCCAGTTCCACGCTGGGAAGGAAGGGGTTCATCCCAGTCACACGCTGGGGAATATCGGGGGATGCGACGTTCCCAGTTCCACGCTGGGAAGGAAGGGGTTCATCCCAGACACACGCTGGGGAATAACGGGGGATGCGACCTTCCCAGTTCCACGCTGGGAAGGAAGGGGTCACCCCAGACACACGTTGGGGAAAAACGGGATTGCGGACTTCCCAGTTCCATTCTGGGAAGGAAGGGGTTCATCCCAGTCACACGCTGGGGAATAACGGGGAATGCGACCTTCCCAGTTCAACGCTGGGAAGGAAGGGGTTCATCCCAGTCACACGCTGGGGAATAACGGGGGATGCGACCTTCCCAGTTCCACGCTGGGAAGGAAGGGGTTCATCCCAGTCACACGCTGGGGAATAACGGTGGATGCGACCTTCCCAGTTCCACGCTGGGAAGGAAGGGGTTCATCCCAGACACACGCTGGGGAATAACGGGGGATGCGACGCTCCCAGTTCCATTCTGGGGAGGAAGGGGTTCATCCCACTCACCCGCTGGGGAATAACAGGGGATGCGACCTTCCCAGTTCCACGCTGGGAAGGAAGGGGTTCATCCCAGTCACACGCTGGGGAATAACGGGGGATGCGATTTCCCCAGTTCCACGCTGGGAAGGAAGGGGTTCATCCCAGTCACAAGCTGGGGAATATCGGGGGTTGCGACATTCCCAGTTCAACGCTGGGAAGGAAGGGGTTCATCCCAGACACACGCTGGGGAATAACGGGGGATGCGACCTTCCCAGTTCCACGCTGGGAAGGAAGGGGTCACCCCAGACACACGTTGGGGAAAAACGGGATTGCGGCCTTCCCAGTTCCATTCTGGGAAGGAAGGGGTTCATCCCAGTCACACGCTGGGGAATAACGGGGAATGCGACCTTCCCAGTTCAACGCTGGGAAGGAAGGGGTTCATCCCAGTCACACGCTGGGGAATAACGGGGGATGCGACCTTCCCAGTTCCACGCTGGGAAGGAAGGGGTTCATCCCAGACACACGCTGGGGAATAACGGGGGATGCGACCTTCCCAGTTTAACGCTGGGAAGGAAGGGGATCATCACAGACACACGCTGGGGAATAACGGGGAATGCGACCTTCCCAGTTCAGCGCTGGGAAGGAAGGGGTTCATCCCAGTCACACGCTTGGGAATAACGGGGACTGCGACCTTCCTAGTTCAACACTGGGAAGGAAGGGGTTCATCACAGACACACGCTGGGGAATAACGGGGGATGCGACCTTCCCAGTTCCTTGCTGGGAAGGAAGGGGTTCATCACAGACACACGCTGGGGAATAACGGGGAATGCGACCTTCCCAGTTTAACGCTGGGAAGGAAGGGTTCATCCCAGTCACACGCTGGGGAATAACGGGGAATGCGACCTTCCCAGTTCAGCACTGGGAAGGAAGGGGTTCATCCCAGTCACACGCTGGGGAATAACGGGGAATGCGACCTTCCCAGTTCAACGCTGGGAAGGAAGGGGTTCATCCCAGTCACACGCTGGGGAATAACGGGGGATGCGACCTTCCTAGTTCCACGCTGGGATGGAAGGGGTTCATCCCAGTCACACGCTGGGGAATAACGGGGGATGCGACGTTTCGAGTTCCACGCTGGGAAGGATGGGATTCATCCCAGTCACACGCTGGGGAATATCGGGGGATGCGACGTTCCCAGTTCCATGCTGGGAAGGACGGGGTTCATCCCAGTCACAGGCTGGGGAATAACAGGCGATGCGACCTTCCCAATTCCACGCTGGGAAGGAAGGGGTTCATCCCAGACACACGCTGGGGAATAACGGGGGATGCAAACTTCCCAGTTTAACGCTGGGAAGGAAGGTGTTCATCCCAGTCACACGCTGGGGAATAGCAGGGGATGCGACGTTCCTAGTTCCACGCTGGGAAGGAAGGGGTACTTCCCAGTCACACGCTGGGGAATAACGGGGGATGCGACCTTCCCAGTTCCTCGCTGAGAAGGAAGGGGTTCATCCCAGACACACGCTGGGGAATAACAGGGGATGCGACCTTCCCAGTTGCAAGCTGGAAAGGAAGGATATCATCCCAGTCACACGCTGGGGAATAACGGAGGATGCGACCTTCCCAGTTCCACGCTGGGAAGGAAGGGATTCATCCCAGTCACACGCTGGGGAAATTTGGGGGATGCGACGTTCCCAGTTCCACGCTGGGAAGGAAGGGGTTCATCCCAGTAACACGCTGGGGAAGAAAGGGGGATGCAACGTTCCCAGTTCCACGCTGGGAAGGAAGGGGTTCATCCCAGTCACATGCTGAGGAATGCGAGGACATACCCAAAGGGATCCATCGCTGTTGTGGGATTATGGGAGTCCGTTCGGTAATATTGGACCGAGGGTTTGGAAGTCCCATGATCGGTCAGTACGGAGCCAGCTGTTTCTCCTCTCGGAATGCCAGACTAACCTTGGCTGTCCCTCTCTCCTGTTGCCCATTCCATAAATTCCATAGTTGGTCATCCCAGAGGGCAGTTTGGAATCAGGATGGGCTGGCGGGTGAGTGTGGGTTGGGGAATCCGCTCAGTGCCTTGATGTTGGCCTGTTCATGGGGGCTGGTGTCCGTCCGTCTGTCTTCCCAGTGGATTTGCAGGATCTAGCCCAGCCAGTGTGAGTGGGAATGCTCCAGTGGATCCTCCCCGTGGATGGTGATGATTGGGGTTGGGGTTGCTGCACAATGCTAGGCCGGGTTGATGCAGGCTCTGCTCCTTGTTGATCTTCGGGGGGTGAGACCCATGCTCTCATCTCCCTCCATCAATGAGCTGACCATGGTCTGGAGGAGATGCTCTCATCCATCATCCACCTCCTACAGCTCCATGACACTGGCTGGGGCTGACATTGATGATTGAGGGTTAAGGGGAGGTGAAGCATTGCATCAACAATCAGCCCTCAAAGCAGCCAATCCTCTCACACTCATCCCCCAGGCAACCAATCCCCTCACACTCAGCCCCCAGGCAACCAATCCCCTCACAATCAACCCCCAGGAAACCAATCCCCTCACACTCAGCCCCCAGGCAACCAATACCCTCACAATCAGCCCCCTCATCAACCAATCCCCTCACACTCAGCCCCCCATCAACCAATCCCCTCACAATCAGTCTCCCAAGATCTAATCACCTTACAATCAGCCCCCCAGGCAACCAATCCCCTCACTTTCAACCCCCCAAGAACCTACCCTCTCACACTCAGCCCCCAAGAACCAATCCCCTCACAATCAGCCCCCCCAAGAACCAATCCCCTCACAATCAGCCCCCCCCAAGAACCAAACTACTCACAATCAGCCCCTCCCACAACCAGATCCCCCACAATCAGACCCCGACAACCAAACCCCTCCAAGCAGTGCCCCAATAGACTGTTCCCCAACAACAAATCCCCCAACAAACTTCCTCCTGACACTACGTCCCTGCAAACAATTTGTCCCCCAGCAATGTGTCCCCAAACTAAAAGTCTCCCATAAAAGGAATCCCCAAACAAACTGACCGCCAACAAACAGCCCCTCCAACAATAAGTCCCCCAACAAGCAGGATGATCCTAACCCCACACACACTCCTATATACACACACAGACACATGTATACACAGACACGTACACAGACACTCACACACACACTCCCACACTCACACACACTCTCCAACAGACACACCCGCTCCCCAACTCACACATACATCCTCACACAGACTTAGACCACTCTACACACTCACACACACACACTCCTACAGACACACACACTCACACATACATCCTCTCATAGACTTAGACACTCCACACTCACACGCACGTATACACTCTCTCCAGCAGACAGCCACATCCCCCCAGACAGACAGATCACGCACACACACACGTACACACACGTGCACACACACACATACACACACACACTTACACATACACACACACACACACACACACGTACACACATACACACACACGTATACAAACACAGACACATGTATACACAGACACGTACACAGACACTCACACACACCCTGACACACACACTCCCACACTCACACATGTACCCTCTCTCAGACTTAGATCACACAATACACACACACACACACACACACACTCCGACAGACACACCCACTCCCACACTCGCACATAAATCCTCTCACAGACTTAGACCACACTATACACTCACAAACACACACTCCCAGACTCACACATACATCCTCTCAAAGACTGAGACAACTCTATACACACACACACACACACACACTCCTATAGACACACACACGCACACACAAACATGTACATTTGTGGCTGAATTTGTACTTGCAGTGTTACATTGTACTTTGCTCAAGAACTGCATGAATCCATGTAAGAGGCTGTTAGCTCACGTTTTAGATTAGAATCCGCCCAAACCTTGTGGCACAGACAGAGAACACAGGGGCTGGCCCCTTCAACATATGATCCAGCTCACACCAATTGTTACAGTTAACCTGAGAATGTAACTTTTGAAAGAATGTTTTGTGATTTACACATGAAGGAAGTGAAACTATCAAGGTATTCCAACAGATGAAAGTAATAAACAATCAAGGTATTTTTCAGTCTATAATTCCAGTTACAGCACACTGTAAACGTTTGCTACAAATGCTGTCTCTTACAATTGTGTATTCCCACAACCACCTGATGAAGGAGCAGCGCTCCGAAAGCTAGTGCTTCCAATTTAACCTATTGGACTGTAACCTGGTCATAGAGTCATAGAGACATAGAGATGTACAGCATGGAAATAGACACTTCTGACTAACCCGTCCATGCCGACCAGATATCCCAACGCAATCTAGTCCCACCTGCCAGCACCTGGCCCATATCCCTCCAAACCCTTCCTAGTCATATACCCATCCAAATGCCTTTTAAATGTTGCAATTGTACCAGCCTCCACCACATCCTCTAGCAGCTCATTCCATACACGTACCACCCTCTGTGTGAAAAAGTTGCCCCTTAGGTCTCTTTTATATCTTTCCCCTCTCGCCCTAAACCTATGCCCTCTAGTTCTGGACTCCCCGACCCCAGGGAAAATATTTTCCTTATTAACCCTATCCATGGCCCTCATAATTTTGTAAACCTCTATAAGATCACCCCTTAGCCTCCAATGCTCCAGGGAAAACAGTCCCAGCCTGTTCAGCCTCTCCCGATAGTTCAAATCCTCCAACCCTGGCAACATCCTTGTAAATCTTTTCTGAACCCTTTCAAGTTTCACAACATCTTTCCGATAGGAAGGAGACCAGAATTGCACAAAATATTCCAACAGTGGCCTAACCAATGTCCTGTACAGCCGCAACATGACCTCTCAACTCCTGTACTCAATTCTCTGACCAATAAAGGAAAGCATACCAAACGCCGCCTTCACTATCCTACACCTGTGACTCCACTTTCAAGGAGCTATGAACCTGCATCCTGAGGTCTCTTTGTTCAGCAACACTCCCTCGGACCTCACCATTAAGTGTATGAGTCCTGCTAAGATTTGTTTTCCCAAAATGCAGTACCTCGCATTTATCTGAATTAAACTCCATCTGCCACTTCTCAGCCCATTGGCCTATCTGGTCCAGATTCTGTTGTAATCTGAGGTAACCCTCTTCGCTGTCCACTACACCTCCAATTTTAGTGTCATCTGCAAACTTACTAACTGTATCTCTTATGCTCGCATCCAAATCATTTATGTAAATGACAAAAAGTAGGGGACCCAGCACCGATCCTTGTGGCACTCCACTGATCACAGGCCTCCAGTCTGAAAAACAGCCCTCCACCACCACCAGTCTTCTACCTTTGAGCCAGTTCTGTATCCAAATGGCTAGTTCTCCCTGTATTCCGTGAGATCTAACCTTGCTAATCAGTCTCCCATGGGGAACCTTGTCGAACGCCTTACTGAAGTCCATATAGATCACATCTACTGCTCTGCCCTCATCAATCTTCTTTGTTACTTCCTCAAAAAACTCAATCAAGTTTGAGAGACATGATTTCCCATGCACAAAGCCATGTTGACTATCCCGAATCAGTCCTTGCCTTTCCAAATACATGTACATCCTGTCCCTCAGGATTCCCTCCAACAACTTGCCCACCACCGAGGTCAGGCTCACTGGCCTATAGTTCCCTGGCTTGTCTTTACCACCTTTCTTAAACAGTGGCACCACGTTAGCCAACCTCCAGTCTTCCAGCACCTCACCTGTGACTATCGATGATACAAATATCTCAGCAAGAGACCCAACATTCACTTTTCTAGTTTCCCACAGAGTTCTTTGGTACACCTGATCAGGTCCTGGGGATTTATCCACCTTTAAGACATTTCAAGACATCCAGCACTTGCTTCTCTGTAATCTGGACATTTTGCAGGATGTCACCATTTATTTCCCTACAGTCTATATCTACCATATCCTTTTCCACAGTAAATACTAATGCAAAATACTCATTTAGTATCTCCCCCATTTTCTGTGGCTCCACACAAAGGCCACCTTGCTGATCTTTGAGGGGCCCTATTCTCTCCCTAGTTACCCTTTTGTCCTTAATGTATTTGCAAAAACCCTTTGGATTCTCCTTAATATTTGCTATTTGCCAAAGCTATCTCATGTCCCCTTGTTGCCCTCCTGATTTCCCCCTTAAGTATCCTCCTACTGCCTTTATACTCTTCTCAGGGTTCCCTCGGTCTGGTGTTGTGTGATTTTTCCCTTTCCCCTCGTTGATATAAATGACAAACAGCAGTGGAGCCCACACCGATCCCCACAGAGCACTGCCATTGGTAGGCTTCCAGTCCAAAACACAATCCCCTCCCCCCCCCCCCCCCCCCCGGGTACTACCATCCAGCCAATCTTGTAGCCATCTGGCTCACTCTCCCTGGATCCTTTATGATCAAACGTTCCCACCCAGTCTGCCGTGTGGAGTTTGTTGAAGGCCTTGCTAAAGTCCATGTCGACAACATTGACTGCTCTCCCCTCTTGGTGACATTCTCAAAGAACTCCAGCCAGCCTGAGGGACATGGTTTCCCACGCACAAAGTCCTTGCCTCTCGAGCTGCAGGTAAAATGCTGTCTCTCAGAATCCCCCCTTCCCCACCCACTGGGCCCTGACTGACTGCTCCATAGTTCCCTGATGCTGGAATGATACTCACTCCCTGAGGAATAATCAATCTGAGAGCCCCATTCAAACGCAAGAATGAGGATCTGAAGTTCCAGACGGGAAGCTGAAGCAAACTTCATCTGAGTTGAATCAAATCTACACACGGTGGCTCAGTGGTTAGTGCTGGTGCCCCACAGCGCCAGGGACCCAGGTTCGATTCCAGCCTCAGGCGACTGTCTGTGTGGAGTTTGCACATTCTCCCCGTGTCTGCGTGGGTTTCCTCCGGGTGCTCCAGTTTCCTCCCACTGTCCAAAGATGTTAGGGTGGATTAGCCATGGGAAATGCAGGGTTACAGGGATGGGGTGAATCTGGATGGGATGCCCTTTGGAGGGTTGGTGTGGACTCAATGGGCTGAATGGCCTGCTTCCACACTGTGGAGATTCTATAATTCCACACACACACAGACCCTCTCTCACACACTCACACAGCTCCCCCCCACCACCCCCCAGAGCTCTCTGCAGTGTGGGCTGTGTGAAACCTCCGTTATGCAGCTGACCATCAGTCCCCTGGTGCTCCTTCCTCCCTGTATCCTTTAGGGAGGGTTTGTTCACAGTGAGGCCAAGCGACTTCTTTCTGACATGGAAGGTAAGGCAGGGTGGGGATGGTGTGAGACTCCAGGGAGATGCAGAGTGAGTGAGCTCTGTGAGAGTGAGCACAGAGCCCGGGAGGTACGGCCCGGTCCAGTCCATCAGCTGTGTGTGTGTCCCTGAGCACACAGGATCCTTGCTATAGCGTTACACTGAGAGTTACCAGGTCAGCCTGAGGGGGCAGACTCACGCTGTAGGTCGATCAGAAGGGTGTCAGGATGGGAGGCAGACTCCAGCAGCTCATCCTCTCCACGCTGGCTTACACCTCTTCCTATCTTCGATGTTTCAATGTTTATTTATCCCTTAACCAACATACTTAAAGCCATGTCAACTAGTCAGTGCTCTGACTGAATTTTCTATTCCAGTCATTAAAGTCCTAGAGCATGGAAACAGACCCTTCGGCCCAACTCGCCCATGCCCATCCCAACCTAAACCAGTCCCGATTCCTTGTGGGTTGGGGCGATTGTGGTATCAAGGGTGAGGGCGGCTGGTATCACCTGTTCCACAAAACCCCTGACCCCACGCCCCCCACCCCACCAACTGGCAAAGGTTTCAGTTCAAACCCCACCATGGCAGCGGGATCCATGACCCCAGAGAAAAGCAAAATAGTCCAAATAAAGGCCACAGAAATCAGCAAACCACGAGAGAG
>NC_083424.1:55623842-55678580 GCF_020745735.1 Hemiscyllium ocellatum
GTTTAATTGGCAGCACTGGCTCCGAAAGTTGGTATTTCCAAATAAACCTGTTGGCCTACACCCTGGTGTTGTGTGATGGTTAACTTTGGTCCCAAGTGACTGTGCTGAAAGACTGAAATAAAGGTGTTGCAGAATCCAGACCGGCCCCAGCTCCAGACACACAGTGTCCACCTGAGCCAGCAGCTGCAGACTATACAATGTTCCCTCACATTGACATTCCATGGAACGGCCTGAATGCTATCCCCAGGGCAATTGGAAACATCGAGTTGTTCACCAGACGGAGGGGGCACCTCAAACCCTGATTTGGAAAGGGCTTGGTGACCTACACCCCCCCGCTCCCCCCCCCAGGAATGGATGCTCAATAGACAATAGACAATAGGTGCAGGAGTAGGCCATTCTGGCCTTCGAGCCAGCACCACCATTCAATATGATCATGGCTGATCATCCTTAATCAGTATCCTGTTCCTGCCTTATCTCCATAACCCTTGACCCCACTATCATTAAGAGCTCTATCCAACTCTTTCTTGAAAGTATCCAGAGACTTGGTCCCCACTGCCCTCTGGGGCAGAGCATTCCACACAGCCACCACTCTCTCGGTGAAGACGTTTCTCCTCAATTCTGTTCTAAGTGGCCGACCCCTTATTTTTAAGCTGTGTCCTCTGGTTTGGGACTCACCCATCAGTGCAAACATGCTTCCTGCCTCCAGAGTGTCCAATCCTTTCATAATCTTATATGTCTCAATCAGATCCCCTCTCAGCCTTCTAAACTCAACGGTATACAAGCCCAGTCGCTCCAATCTTTCAGCGTAAGATAGTCCCGCCATTCCAGGAATTGACCTCGCGAACATACGCTGCAATCCCTCAATAGCCAGACTGTCTTTCCTCAAATTTGGAGACCAAAACTGCGCACAATATTCCAGGTGTGGTCTCACCAGGGCCCTGTACAGCTGCAGAAGAACCTCTTTGCTTCTATACTCAATCCCTCTTGTTATGAAGGCCAGCATGCTATTAGCCTTCTTCACTACCTGCTGTACCTGCATGCTTACCTTCATTGACTGGTGTACAAGAACACCCAGATCTCTCTGTACTGTCCCTTTACCTAACTTGACTCCATTTAGGTAGTAATGTGCCCTCCTGTTCTTGCCACCAAAGTGGATAACCATACATTTATCCACATTAAACTGCATCTGCCGTGCATCTGTCTACTCACCTAACCTGTCCAGGTCACTCTGTATTCTCCTAACATCCTCCTCACATTTCACCCTGCCATCCAACTTTGTATCATTAGCAAATTTGCTAATATTACTTTTAATACCTTCATCTATATCATTAATATATATTGTTAAAAGCTGCGGTCCCAGCACAGATCCCTGCGGTACCCCACTGCCATTCCTAAATGGAGCTGTTTATCACTACTCTTTGTTTCCTGTCAGCCAACCAACTTTCAATACAAGTCAGTATTTTGCCCCCAATAACATGTGCCCTAATTTTGCTCACTAACCTCCTATGTGGGACTTTATCAAAGGCTTTCTGAAAGTCCAGGTACACTACATCCACTGGATCTCCCTTGTCCATCTTCAGAGTTGCATCCTCAAAAAATTCCCGAAGATTAGTCAAGCATGATTTCCCCTTCATAAATCCATGCTGACTCTGACCTATCCTGTTACTACTATCCAGATGTGTCGTAATTTCATCCTTTATAATTGACTCCAGCATCTTTCCCACCACTGAGGTCAGACTAACTGGTCTATAATTTCCTGCTTTCTCTCTCCCACCTTTCTTAAAAAGTGGTACAACATTAGCCACCCTCCAATCCGCAGGAACTGATCCTGAATCTATCAAACATTGGAAAATAATCACCAACGCATCCATGATTTCTCGAGCCACCTCCTTCAGTCCCTTGGGATGTAGACCATCAGGCCCCGGGGACTTATCAACCTTCAGACCTAACAGTCTCTCCAACACCAATTCCTGGCAAAATATAAATTCCCTTCAGTTCAGGACCTTCAGCCACTGTTACCTCAGGGAGATTTTAGATTACTTACAGTGTGGAAGTCCAGGTCCCTGGCGCTGTGAGGCAGCAGTGCTAACCACTGTGCCACCGTGCCGCCCTTTTGCTTGTGTCTTCCCCAGTGAACACAGATCTGAAGGACCTATTCGACTCTTCTGCCATTTCTTTGTTCCCCGTAATATATTCACTCGTTTCTGTCTTCAAGGGCCCAATATTAGTCTGAACCATGTTTTTCCTTTCTCAAGGACCACCCTGTCACCGTCTGCCCCCTTCACTTCCACTTTATTTTCCTCACTCCCGGCTTTGTTTGTCATTCTGTCACGTTCTTCCGTCCTGTGGAGAGACCGGGCACTTCACGGTGCCCATACCGACTGGGGCAAGGTGGGGGGAGACAACACTGGGGGCAGCACAGGGGGAGACAGAGACAGAGTGAGGGGAGAGGGAGAGGGAGAGGGGGAGGGGGGAGAGGGGGAGGGAGAGGGGGAGGGGGGAGAGGGGGAGGGAGAGGGAGAGAGGGAGGGGGTGAGGGAGAGGGAGATGGAGAGGGAGAGGGAGAGGGAGAGAGCGAGGGAGAGGGGGAGAGAGTGTGGGTAGAGGGAGAGAGTGAGGGGGAGAGGGAGAGAGTGTGGGTAGAGGAAGAGAGTGTGGGGGAGGGGGGGGGGTGGAGAGGGAGAGGGGGAGACCGAGGGAGAGGCAGAGGGAGAGGAGGAGAGGGAGAGTGTGAGGGAGAGAGAGGGGGAGCGCGAGGGGAAGAGGGAGGGAACAAGGGAGAGAGGGAGAGAGCAAGGGGGAGAGGGAGAGCGCGAGGGGGAGAGGGAGAGACGGGGAGAGCAAGGGAGAGGGAGACGGAGCGGGGAGAGGGAGAGTGTGAGGGAGAGGGAGAGAGAGCGAGGGGGAGAGGGAGAGGGGGGAGAATGAGTGAGAGAGGGAGGGGGCGAGGGGGAGAGGGAGAGAGCAAGGGGGAGAGGGAGAGAGCGAGGTAGGGGGCGAGAGGGAGGTGGCGAGCTCAGTGCCGTGTGGATGGAAGGTGAGGGCTGGGAGCAGGTTGTTGAGGGTGGAGGACCCCAAACCCCCCGTGGGGAGTATGTACTCGGCTTGGCCTCGCTCTGAGGAAGGGACTGTCAGGTTGACCCTGGAACTTTATTTCCTTGTTTATCGACTCCATCCCTTTGGTTTTGTAGCGAGGTACATTTTCCCCTGAAGGGGCACAGGGAATGGTGAGATTGTAATCCTTTCAGTGTACTCCATATCCCTGTCCCTCAGGCCCCGGGCCTACAAACCTGAATCCTCATTCTAAAGGGGACCGGGACATTCCTTGTGGGTGAGGGGCTGTGTTTATTGGTGATGATGGGATTGTCGGACCGAGAGTGTAAGGGAGTGTGAGAATCGAGAGACAGGAGTGTTCCTCTGGTGCTGTGATATAAAGCAATTTACCAACCAAAAAGAAAGGATCCTGTAAAACAGCGAGTGGATTGTGCAGGGAATGGGAAAAGGCAAGGCCAGTGGGAGGTCCTATTGGAGAGCGGTCAGATACCAGGACCGGGGGGAGGGGGGAATAGGAGATCTGCGCTTTGGGACTTTCGGGTCAAAGGGGGAGTGAACAATCACTGAGCACCCACATGTCTAACTCGTACTATCAACGGAATATGATTAGATTCCCTACATGTGGAAACAGGCCCTTCAGCCCAACTAGTCCACACCGACCCTCCGAACAGTAACCCACCCAGTCCCAGTTCCCTCTAACTAATGCACCTAACAATATGGGCAATTTAGCGTGTCCAATTCACCTGACCTGCACATCTTTGGCCTGTGGGAGGAAACCAGAGCACCCAGAGGAAAGCCACACAGACACGGGGAGAATGTGCAAACTCCACACAGACAGACGTCCAAGGCTGGGATCGAACCTGAGACCCTGGTGCTGTGGGGCAGCAGTGCAAACCACTGAGCCAGTGCTGTCGCCCAATAGTAAAGCCAGATGGGCTTTTCCTGACCGTCCAATCACGATCATTGTTAAAGTCTTAATTCCAGGTTTGACTTCAAATTCCACCATCTGCCATAGTGGGATTTGTACCGAGGTCCCCTGAACATCACTTGGGTCTCTGGGTTAACAGGCCAGAGATCATGCCATTATCTCCCCACTAGGTTCAATGGCAGCTGAAACCAATGAGGAAGGAGGGGAATGATGTGTGGGATGTGTTTATAATTCCATTTCTTGGAAAACGATCTGCATCTATCCAATCGAATTGGTCTGTTGGTGGAATCATCTGATCAGTTGGAAGTGTGATTGAACCCAGTCCTGATTCTCTCACCTGCACCAGGTCGACGAGAGCGAACAGGTCAGCCAGGGACACTTCCTGTCCTGCGATGTACGGTCTGTTCTGCAGGAAGGTGTCCTCAAAGATCTGGATGGCTGTTTGCAGATCCTGTACGGCCTCGTCCATTCTGTCCTTGGGCACTATCTGCCCAGTTAAAACAGGCAACAGGCCCTGAGGGCAAACACATGAGGAGAGGTCACCAGATCAAGGTTCACTCACAGGAGGTCAACCACAGCCCTGAGGATCATGGGCAGAGCAGGGGCTGAACTCAAACACTGCAGTTGTGTTCGGGGAAGTTTCAAACTCACTTACATGTTGCCAGGCTCCTTGAGAATTTAAATATTAAACATAACCCTCCATTTGACAAACTGGTAGCGCTATTTTCAATTACAGAGTTCGATAAGGGTATTGTAAATAGAAAGTTTCCCCCTTTCCCTCAGGATATTTTCTGTGCGCAGATGCCACTGTGCAAGAAGCCAGTTCTTTTCTATCACCCCAAATTCAAGTTGCCTGTTTGAGTGATGAACTAAATAAAAGGCAAGCACTGTCACCAAAAAACACACCCCTGTAATCCCCCTGTAATCTCCAAACAACATCCCCATGTAATCTCCAATAACCATCCCCCTGTAATCCCCAATAAACATCCCCCTGTAATCCACCTGTAATCTCCAAAGACCATCCCCATGTATTCCCCAATAGCCATCCCCCTGTAATCCCCAATAAACATCCTCCTGTAATCCCCAATGAACATCCCCCTGTAATCCCCAATAAACATACCCCTGTAATCCCCAATAACCATCCCCCTGTAATCCCCAATAATCATCCCCCTGTAATCCCCAATAACTATCCCCTGTAATCCCCAATAAACATACCCCTGTAATCCCCAATAAACATACCCCTGTAATCCCCAATAAATATTCCCCTGTAATCTGCATTAAACACCTCCCCCGTAATCCCCAATAACCATTCCCCTGTAATTCCCAATAACCATCCCCCTGTAATCCCGAATAAACATCCCCCTGTAATCCCCAATAAGCATCCCCATGTTATCCCCAATAACCATCCCCTGTAATCCCCAATAAACACCCCCCTGTAATCCCCAATAACCATCCCGCTGTAATCCCCAATAAACATCCCCCTGTAATCCCCAATAACCATCTCCGTGTTATCCCCAATAACCATATCCCTGTCTTCCCAATAAACATCCCCCTGTAATCCCCAATAAACACACCTCTGTAATCCTCAATAAACACCCCTCTGTAATTCCCAATAAACACCCCTCTATAATCCCCAATAAACATTCCCCCTGTAATCCTCAATAAACAACCCCCTGTAATCTCCAATAAACACCCCTCTGTATTCCCCAATAACCATCCCCCTGTAATCCCCAATAGCCATCTCCCTGTAATCCCCAATGAACATCCCCCTGTAATCCCCAATAACCATCCCCCTGTAATCCCCAATAACCATCCCATGTTATCCCCAATAACCATATCCCTGTCCTCCTAATAAACATCCCCCTGTAATCCCCAATAACCATCCCCCTGTAATCCCCAATAACCATCCCCGTGTAATCCCCAATAAACATCCCCGTGTAATCCCCAATAAACACTCCCCACCAACCCCATTAAACATCTCCCTACAATCCCCAGTAAACACCCTGTGTGTTCCCTATAAGAGATTGGTGATGTTACCCTGAACACAAAACCCTGCATCCCTGATATCGAATGGTCATGTGCTGCCAGGCCAGATACTCATCCACTCGGGCACGCCTCCGGAGATCAGCCGGGTACCAGGGGTCGGGTGTCTTGTATTTACACGCCAGGTATTTGAGAATCGCTACACTTCAGGAGAGAATCAGAGAGACAGTCCGTTATCATCACTCTCTGTCAGTGTCACTCCCTGCCCCGGCATCTTTCTCTGTGTCTCAGGGTCCCTCTGTGTCAGGGTCACTCTCTGTGTCAGGGTCACTGTGTCTCAGGGTCACTCTGCCTCAGGGTCACTCTGTCTGAGGGTCACTCTGTCTCAGGGTCACTGTGTCTCAGGGTCACTCTGTCTCTGGGTAACTCTATCTCAGAGTCACTCTATGTCAGGGACACTCTGTCTCAGGGTCACTCTCTGTCCCAGGGTCACTCTGTCTCAGGATCACTCTGTCTCAGGATCACTCTGTCTCAGGGACACTGTCTCAGGGACACTCTGTCTCAGGATCACTCTGTCTCAGGGACACTATGTTTCAGAGTCACTCTCTCTGTGTCAGGGTAACTCTGTCTCAGGGTCACTCTATCTCAGGAACACTGTCTCAGGGTCATTCTCTATTCCAGGGTCACTCTGTCTCAGAGATACTGTCTCAGGGACACTGTGTCTCAGGATCACTCTCTGTCTCAGGGTAACTCTCTGGCTCAGGATCACTCTCTGTCTCAGGGTCACTGTCTGTCTCAGGGACACTCTCTGTCTCAGGGTCAGAACAGCGTTTGTTTTGAACATAGAAGCATGGCCTCACCTTTCTCCCAAGGTGAAGTCTCCATCCTTGAGCGCTGGCACCAGTCTGAGGGGATTCACTTTGCCAAAGTCCTCACTGTACTGCTGACCTGCAGACAACACAAGACCACAGGAAACAGGAGCAGATGGTATCAGGCAATTTCACATGCTCCACGGTGACACCTCACCTATCCATGGGACAGCCTGATTGGGGATTGGGGATTGGGGGGAAGGGAGCGAGAGGGCGAGCGGGAGGGGGAGGGGGAGGAGGGGGAGGGGAGGGGGAGACTAGTCGGGGAGAAATCAGAGAGGTGGTGATGAAGGCGTGACAGAGGGAAAGAAAAGGAGAGGGAGGCAAACTTGAGAGGAATTTTAGGGGGAGAAACAGAGAGTGCTGGAGAAACACAGCAGGTCTGGGCAATTCCAATAGAACCAGAATAAACATTTTTGGCTCCAGTGCAGCTCCTGTTCAGAACTGAGTTTGAGATTTACAACATCCACAGTCCTTCACCCTGATTAGCAGAGCTGCAGAGTGGCAGGAGAGAGGAATGAAAACCGATTTCCTACAATCTAGTGGAGATGGTGAGGTCAGAGTGAGCTCTCTGTCCTACCTGTGAACAGATCGACCTGCTTAAACTCAAACACAATGTTATTCTTCTTGGCGAAAATGTAGACAGCTCGGCCGGGCTGTGAGTGCAAATCCAAGTACAGCTCCAGGCCCATGCTGCTCCTTCCAGACTTTGCAGAATAACAAGACTGGAGGAATCAGCAGCTCAGTCTTTGTCTGATCTCAAACCAATCCCTCCCCCAGTTCCCACAAACACACAGCAGAGAGGAAGAGACCAAAGGTTAAGTGGGACTGTGTGTGTGTGTGTGTGTGTGTGTGTGGGGTGGGGGAGCGGGGAGGAGCTGGGTGCAGTGTCTCATAGTTCACTCGGAAGTCTAACTTGCTTTCTATTTGCTGACTGTGTAAAGGTGAAGTTCGACAGACAGTCCAACCTCCTGTCACCTGCTCAGACTGCCCACCATTGGCCCCTGTTGGCAGGTAGTTACTGAACCCGTTTGGTTTAGAATGGAATTGTATCGGGGTCTGAGCCAACACAGACTATATTGGTAGGGCAACCCAGGGCAGGACTTATACACTTAATGGTAAGGTCCTAGGGAGTGTTGCTGAACAAAGAGACCTCAGGGTGCAGGTTCATAGCTCCTTGAAAGTGGAGTCACAGGTGCAGGATAGTGAAGGCGGCGTTTGGTATGCTTTCCTTTATTGGTCAGAGTATTGAGTATAGGAGTTGGGAGGTCATGTTACGGCTGTACAGGACACTGGTTAGGCCACTGTTGGAATAGGTCTGGTCTCCCACTATAAAAAAGATGCTGTTAAGCTTGAAAGGGGTTCAAACAAAGATTTATAAGGACGTTGCCAGGGTTGGAGAGTTTGAGCTATAGGGAGAGGTTGAATAGGATGGAGCTGTTTTCCCTGGAGCGTCGGAGGCTGAGGGGTGACCTTATAGAGGTTTATAAAATCATGAGGGGCATGGATTGGATAAATAGGCAAAGTCTTTTCCAGAACTAGAGGGCATAGGTTTAGGGTGAGAGGGGAAGGATATAAAAGACACCTAAGGGGAAACTATTTCACACAGAGGGTGGTATGTGTATGGAATGAGCTGTCAGAGGATGTGGTGGAGGCTGGTACAATTGCAACATTTAAAAGGCATTTGGATGGGTATATGAATAGGAAGGGTTTGGAGGGATATGGGCCGGGTGCTGACAGGTGGGACTAGATTAGTTTGGGATATCTGGTTGGCATGGATGGGTTGGAGCGAAGGGTCTCTTTCTGTGCTGTACATCTCTATGCCCAGCCATTCAATGTGATCATGGCTGATCATCCAACTCAGTCCCCCATTCCTGCTTTCTCCCCACGCCCTTTGACCCCTGGATCCCCAAAGAGCAAAATCTCACTCTTTCTCAATAAACTGACTGTCCGTCCAGAGAATGTCTTTTAAACATCAGAAAACGACATGTCCCGTCCAGCTGAGTAGGTGTTCGGGCATTAGTTAGCTGAAAGTTAAATTCCTATACGGTTGGTTCTGTTATAACGTGGGTAGTTCCGTTCTGTTGCAACCCCATGTTATAAGAAAATCGCGCAGTAGCAGCACCATTGAAACTAATGGGGCCGGGTTCACATTCTCAACAAAATACGTTTTAAAAGTTCACCGTGTCCCTAATTTGTCAATCCAGTGACAGCGAATTTGTATTAATGAAATGTGCGTTATAGCAGAGCGGCCTGTAGCTGAGTGTAAGGAGGTGAGCAGGGACGGAGTGTCTCAATCTGAACTGTCATCCGGCTCTCAATGTTTAACTTTCGCAATTCCACTGGGTCCAGTTTTCCAAACGTGCCCCACCGCCAAATCTCCCCTCCCCCAACCTCCCCTCCCTCGGCATGGTCTTGGCCAGGCACCAAACCCTTTGTGCTGTGTGAGCTCTTCGAATGAACTTTGAACCTTGCAGGGGAGTAAGGTCCACTCCCTGCTGCCTGCCTATCAGGCAGTGCCCAGTCTTCCCATTTCTCGTCAATCCTTGCCAATTCCACCAATAGAGGGGGGTTTTAACAGAAAACAGAAAGTCAGGAGAGAGACAAACAGTCCATTTCAAAACGATGGAACGGTCCCCAGAGAGGAATCATCATTCCCAGTGTTTCCCCATTGATTGTTGAATGGGTGACGAGGGGAGGCAGATGGAGTCATCGCTGATGGAAGAGGCCTGCACATCAGAGCAAAAGGGCAGGCTGAAGCTGTCGCAGCAATCTTCAGCCAGAAGGGCCACGTCGATGGTCCATCCCGAGCTCCTCCAGTGCTTCCCAGTGTCACAGTCTTCAGCCAATTCCATTCATTCCATGTCAGATCAAGAAACAGTTGGAAACACTGGATAAAAGAACAAACAACATTACAGCCCAGGAACAGGCCCTTTGATGCCCCAGGTCTGCGCTGATCCAGATCCTCTATTGAAACCTGCCGCCTATTTTCTAAGGATCTGTATCCCTCTGCTCCCTCCCCATTCACGTATCTGCCCAGATACATCTTAAATGATGCTATCGTCTCTACCACCTCCATTGGCAACATGTTCCAGACACCCACCACGCTCTGCGTAGAGAACTTTCCATGTATATCTCCCCTAAACTTTTCTTGTTGAACCCATGACCCCGAGTAATTGAGTCCCCCACTCTGGAGAAAAACCTTCTTGCTATCCACCCGTCTATACCTCTCATCATTTTCTAGACCTCAATCAGGTCCCCCCTCAACCTCCTCCTTTCTAGCGAAAATAATCTTAATCGATTCGATCTCTCTTCCTAGCTAGCACCCTCCATACCCTGGTGAACCTCCTCTGCATCCTCTACAAAGCATCCACATCCTATTGGTAATGTGGCGACTAGAACTGTATGCAGTATTCCAAATGTGGCCGAACCAATGTCCTATACAACTGTAACATGACCTGCCAACTCTTATCCTCAATACTCCGTCCGATGAAGGAAAGCATGCCGTATGCCTTCTTGACCACTCTACTGACCTGTGTTGCCACCTTCAGGGAACAATGGACCTAAACACCCAGATCTCTCTGTACACTAATTTCCCCAGGACTTTTCCATTTACCGTACAGGTCGCTCTTGAATTGGATCGTCCAAAATGCATCATCTCACATTTGCCCGGATTGAACTCCATCTGCCATTTCTCTGTCCAACTCTCCAATCTATCTGTATTCTGCTGTATTCTCTGACAGTCCCCTTCACTATCTGCTACTCCACCAATCTTCGTGTCATCTGCAAACTTGCTAACCAGACCACCCATACCTTCCTCCAGATCATTGATGTATATCACAAACAACAGTGGTCCCAACACAGATCCCTGTGGGACACCACTGCTCACAGGGCTCCATTTTGAGAAACTCCCTTCCACTACTACTCGCTGTTCTCCTGCTGCCCAGCCAGTTCTCTATCCATCTCGCTGGTACACCCTGGACCCCATGCGATTTCACTTTCTCCATCAGCCTTCAATGGGGAACCTTATCAACCATCTTACTAAAGTCCATATATATGACATCTACAGTCCTCCCCTCATAATCAACTTTGTCCTTTTCTCAAAGAATTCTATTAAGTTGGTCAGACATGACCTTCCCTGCACAAAGCCATGTTGCCTATCACTGATTTCCTTCCAAATGTAAATAGATCCTTTCCCTCAGTATCTTCTCCAGCAGCTTCCCTAAAGCTGACATCAGGCTCACCGGTCTATTATTACCTGGATTATCCCTGCTACCCTTCTTAAACAAGGGGACAACACGAGCAATTCTCCAGTCCTCCAGGACCTACCCATGTTCAAGGATGCTGCAAAGAAATCTGTGAAGGCCCCAGCTCTTTCCTCTCTCACTTCCCCCAATAACCTGGGATAGACACCATCCAGACCTGGGGACTTGTCCACCCTAATGCTTTTTACAATATCCAACACTTCCTCCCTCCTTCCCCCGACTTGACCTAAAGTAATCAAACATCTATCCCCAACCTCAGCATCCGTCTTGTCCCTCTCTTCAGTGAATACCGAAGCAAAGTACTCATTAAGAATCTCACCCATTTCCTCTGACACCACATATAACCTTCCTCCTTTGTCCTTGAGTGGGACAACCCTTTCTCTAATTGCTTCTTATTCCCTTGCTCCTTTTATATGAATAAAAGGCTTTCTGATTTTTGTAACCTTGTTTGCTGAAGATATTTCATGACCCCTTTCAGCCCTCTTCATTCCTCATTTCAGATTGGTCCTACATTCCTAATATTCTCTGAAAGCTCTGTCTGTCTTCAGTCACCTAGACATTATGTATGCTTCCTTTTTCCTCTTAGCTCGTCTCACAATTTCACTTTTCATCCATGGTTGCCTAATCTTACCATTTCTATTTCTCATTTTCACAGGGACATTTCTGTCCTGAACTCTAATCAATCTCTCTTTAAAAGCCTCCCACCTATCAAATGTGGATTTACCCTCAAACAGCTGCTCCCAATCCACATTCCCTAGCTCCTGCCGAATTTTGGTATAATTGGCCTTCCCCCAATTCAACTGTTCCTGTAGGACCACTCTTGTCTTTGTCCAGGAGTATTCTAGCACTAAAGGAATTGTGATCACTATTCCCAAAGTAATCTGCTCCTGAAACTCCAACCACCTGGTCAGGCTCAATCCCAACACCAGGTCCAGTGTGGCCCCTTCCTGAGTTGGACTATTCACATACTGCTCTGGAAAGCCCTCCTGGATGCTCCTTCCAAATTATGCTCCATCTAGCCCTCTAACACTAAGTGAATCCCAGTCAATGTTGGGAAAAGTAACATCTCCTGTCACCAACACCCTGTTGCTGCCAAACCTTTCCATACTCTGCTGACATATTTGTCTCTGTCTCCCGCTCGCTGTTGGGAGGCCTGTAGTTACAGCCCCAACATTGTTACTGTACCCTTACTATTTCTGAACTCTGCCCAATATGCCTCTCTGCTCGAGTCCACCATAGTGCCCTCCTTCAGCACAGCTGTGATATCCTCCCTGACCAGTAATGCAGCTCCTCTACCCCCTTTTACTGCCCTCTCTATCCCACCTGAAGCATCGATATCCTGGGATATTTAGTTGCCAATCATGCCCTTCCCTCAATCAAGTCTCAGTAATAGTAATAACATCATACTCCCAGGTACTAATCCAAGCCCTAAGTTCATCTGCCTTACCTACTATACTTTTTGCATTAAAACAAATGCACCTCAGACCAGCAGTCCCTTTGTGTTCATCACCTGCTCCCTGCCTACTCTTCCCCTTAGTCACGCTGACTTCATTATCTAGTTCCATACATGCTTTAGTTACTACCTCCTTACTGTCCACTAACCTGCTCATTTGGTTCCCATCCCCCTCCCACATTAGTTTAAACTCTCCCCCAGTAGGGTTAGCAAAAGCACCCACGAGGACATTGGTTCCAGCCTTGCCCAGGTGTAGACCATCTGCTTCGTGATAGTCCCACCTTCCCCAGATCCAGTCCCAAAGTCCCAAAAATCTGAACCCCTCCCTCCTGCACGATCTCTCAAACCCTGCATTCATCCTGCCTATTCTTTCATTTCTACCCTGACTACCTCGGAGGTTCTACTCTTTAACTTGGCTCCTAACTCCCTCCATTCTGCTTGTAGGACCCCATCCCATTTATTATCGATATCATTGGGGCCTACATGCACAACGACAGCTGGCTGTTCACCTTCCCCCTTCAGAATGTCCTGCAGCCAATCGGAGACATCCCTGTGCCATGGGCTAGCCAGCACAGAAATGACAAAAATAGGCAGGGTGAACATGTGGCTTAAGGGGTGGTGTAGGAGGGAGGGGGTTCAGATTAATGGGACATTGGGACCGGTTCTGGGGAAGGTGGGACTATTACAAATTGGATGGTCTATACGTGAACCAGACTGGAACTAATGTTCTTGGGGGAGTTTTTAAACCACTTTGGTGGGGGGAAGGGGGGAGCTGGGAACCAGAAGAGAAGGCTACTAGACAGTGAGGTGGAAAGTGGAGACTGTCAGGATCACAAAGTTAGCATTACCAAGGGGAAGAGTAAGCAGAGAGCAGGTGAATGCAAAAGATCTGGTGGCCTGAAGTGCATATACTTTACTGCAAGGGGTATAGTGGGTAAGGCGATGAACTTAGGATTTGGATTAGTACCTGGGAGTATGACGTTATTATGATCACAGAGACTTGGTTGAAGGAAGGGCATGATTGGCAACTAAATGTTCCAGGACATAGATGCTTCAGACAGGACAGGGAGGGGAGTAAAAGGGGGGGGGGGGAGGGGGCGGAGTTGCATTGCTGGTCAGGGGTGATATCAGGGCTGTGCTAACGGGCGACACTATGGAGGGCTTGAGCAGTGCGGCATTATGGGTGGAGCTAAGAAATAAGTTAAATTGTTGGAGCAGTATTAGAGGCCTCCTAACAGTGAGCGTGAGGTCGAAGAACAAATAGGTAAACAGATTATGGAACGATGTCGAGGCAACAGGGTGGTGGTGACGGGAGATTTTAATTTTCCCAACATTGACTGGGATACACTTAGTATCAGAGGTCTGGATGGGGCAGAGTTTGTAAGGAACGTCCAGACAAATTTTCTTGAGCAGTATGTCAATAGTCTGACAAGGGAAGGGATCATATTGGATCTGGTGTTGGGGAATGCATCAGACCAGGTGATAGACATTGCAATGGGGGATTTCTTTGGGAACAGTGACCACAATTCTGTGAGCTTTAGAATACTCATAGACAAAGATGAGAGTGGTCCTAAGGGAAGAGTGCTAAACTGGGCCAAGCCAATTATATCACAATTAGGCAGGAGCTGGGAAATGTGGATTGGACACAGCTATTTGAAGGAAAGTCAATGTTTGAGATGTGGGAGGCTTTCAAAGATAGGTTGAAGATAGTGCAGGAGAGGCACGTCCCTTTGAAAACAGGGATAGGAAAGGCAAGACTTGTGAACCGTGGATGACAGGAGAAATTGTACGACTAGCCAAGAGGAAAAGTGAAGTGTACGTAAGGTGCAGGCAGCTCAGAACAGAATGGGTCTTGGAGAAATATTGGGAGAATAAGACCAATCTTAAATGAGGAATCAAGCGGCTAATAGGGGTCATACAATAACTTTAGTGAGCAGATTAAGGAGAATCCCAAGGCCTTTTATTCTTATATAAGAAGCAAGAGGGTAACCAGAGAAAGGGTTGGTCCACTAAAGGATAAGGAAGGAAGGTCGTGTGTTGAACCTGAGAAAATGGGTGAGATTCTCAATGATTACTTTGCATCAGTGATCACTGAGGAGAGGGACATGATGAATGTTGAGATTAGAGATAGAAGTTCGTTTACTCTGGATCACGTTGACATAGGGCAGGAAGATGTATTGGGTAGGCTGAAGGGTATTAAGGAAGACAAATCTCCAGGACCAGATGGGATCTAGCCCAGATTGCTGAGGGAGGCGAGAGAGGAAATAGCTGGGCCCCGACAGATATCTTTGTGGCATCCTTAAACACAGGTGAGGTGCCGGAGGACTGGAAGGTTGCTCATGTTGTTCCCCCTGTACATGAAGGGTAGTAGGGATATTCCAGGTAACTACAGACCAGGGAGCGTGACGTCAGTGGTGGGAAAGTTGCTGGATAAGGTACTGAGGGATAGGATCTAAATTTGGAAAAGAATGGGCTTATCAGTGATCGGCAACATGGTTTTGTGCGGGGGAGATCATGCCTTACCAACTTAATAGAGTTCTTCAAGGAAGTGACCAAGTTGATAGATGAAGGAAGGGCTGTTGATGTCATATACATGGACTTTAGTAAGGTGGTTGATAAGGTTCCCCATGGTAGACTAATGGAGAAAGTGAAGTCACATGGTGTGCTCTAGCTCGGTGGATAAAGAACTGGTTGAGCAACAGGAGACAGAGAGTAGAAGTTGAAGGGAGTTTCTTGAAATGGAGAAAGGCGACCAGTGGATTTATTCACAGGGGTCAGTGCTGGGGCCAGTGTTGTCTGTAATATATATTAAAATGATCTGGAAGGGAGCAAAAGGATTCTGGGTAATCCAAGATGGAGGTCGGGAAAAATTTCTGGCTATAAGAGCTGCTCCTTTTTTTGAGGTATTTTAGGTGCTGGAGGTGATTTCCTCGAATTCCAGGAGCAGCAATTCCTGTTTTATTTGCTGTTGCATTGTTTTGGAACTTTGGGAAAAAAAAGTCAAAACAACAGCAGTTTAAAAGAGAGAAGAGCAGACAAAGGAAGCCCATGGTGAGAGGACAGTGCAGGAGAGAGAGAGAGCGAGAGAGAGAGAGAGAGAGAGAGAGAGAGAAAGAGAGAGGGGGAGAACCTATGCAGTTACTGCCTTCACTGTTTGAATTCGTGTATCGCTGGGACATCGGAATGCATCTGGGAAAATTAACAAACAGTAAAATTCACGACTAATCTTGGAGGAACTGTTGGGCGAAGTTCACAGCACAGAATCAGATAAGTTAATTGTTGTTTTAAGTCTGTCCAAGAGAAAGGCTGCAGTAGTGAGTATAATGGGTTCTTTCTTGATTATATGTTTTTGGAGATAAGTCTTTTGATTAAACTTAAAATATAAGTCATAGCTATTAATTTAACCTGGGGCAGGGTTTGCAGAGGAATAAGACGATGTTATTTTCTGGGTCTGTAGATTGTGAAGGAGCAAAAATGGCCTTTGCAGTGAGATGTACTTCTTGTCAGATGTGGGAGTTTAAAGAGAGTTTAAGGGTTACTGCGGATTATATCTGCCATAAATGCTGTTGGATGCGAATCTTATCAGATCGAGTGGATCGGTTGGAGAGACAGATAGAAGTGATGAGGAATTTGCAACAGCAACAGTGTGTGATGGATGGCAGTTATAGGAAGGGGGGAAATTCTCAAATACAGTCACATAGATGGTTTAACTCCAGGAAGGGTAAGTGAGGTAGGCAGCTAGTGCAGGAGTCTTTTGTGGATATATCCATTTCAAACAGGTATGCTGTTTTGGAAAATGTAGGGGGTGATGGATTCTCAAGGGAACGTAGCACGAACAGCCAGGTTTCTGGTGTTGAGACTGGCTCTAATGCAACGAGGGGTATGTCGGCTTCCAAGAGACCAATTGTGTTAGGGGATTCTGTAGTCAGAGGTACAGACAGACGTTTCTGTGGCCAGCATGAGAAAAAGCAGAATGGTGAGTTGTTTCCCTGGTGCCAGGATCAAGAATGTCTCAGAGAGGGTGCAGAATGTTCTCACGGGGGAGAGGGGCCAGCAGGAGGTCATTGTCCACATTGGAACCAACGACATTGGAAGGGAAAAGGTTGAGACTCTGAAGGGAGATTACAGAGAGTTAGGCAGAAATTTAAAAAGGAGTTCCTCAAGGGTAGTAATTACTCCCAGTGCTACGAGTTAGTGAGGGCAGGAAAGGAGGATAGAGCAGATGAATGCATGGCTGAGGAGCTGGTGTATGGAAGAAAGATTCACATTTTGGGATCATTGGAATCTCTTTTGGGGTAGAAGTGACCTGTACAAGAAGGACGGATTGCACCTAAATTGGAAGGGGACTAATGTACGGGAAGGGAAATTTGCTAGAATTGTTTGGGAGGATTTAAACTAGTAAGGTGGGGGGGTGGGACCCAGGGAGATAGTGAGGAAAGAGATCAATCTGAGACGTGTACAGCTGAGAACAGAAGTGAGTCAAACAGTCAGGGCAGGCAGGGACAAGGTAGGACTAATAAATTAAACTGCATTTATTTCAAAGCAAGGCACCTAACAGGGAAGACAGATGAACTCAGGGCATGGAAAGGAACATGGGACTGGGATATCATAGCAATTACAGAAACATGGCTCAGGGATGGGCAGGACTGGCAGCTTAATGTTCCAGGATACAAATGCTTCAGGAAGGATAGAAAGGGAGGCAAGAGAGCAGGGGGAGTGGCAGTTTTGATAAGGGATAACACTACAGCTGTGCTGAGGGAGGATATTCCCGGAAATACATCCAGGGAAGTTATTTGGGTGGAACTGAGAAATAAGAAAGGAATGATCACCTTATTGGGATTGTATTATAGAACCCCTAACAGTCAGAAGGGAATTGAGAAACAAACTTGTAAGGAGATCTCAGCTATTTGTAAGAATAATAGGGTAGTTATGGTAGGGGATTTTAACTTTGCAAACGTTAACTGGGACTGCCGTAAAGGTTTAGATGGAGAGGAATTTCTTAAGTGTGTACAAGACAATTTTCTGATTCAGTATGTGGATGTACCTACTAGAGAAGGTGCAAAACTTGACCTACTCTTGGGAAATAAGGCAGGGCAGGTGACTGAGGTGTCAGTAGGGGAGCACTTTGGGGCCAGCGACCATAATTCTATTCGTTTTAAAATAGTGATGGAAAAGGATAGACCAGATCTAAAAGTTGAAATTCTAAATTGGAGAAAGGCCAATTTTGACAATGTTAGGCAAGAACTTTTGAAAGCTGATTGGAGGCAGATGTTCGCAGGTAAAGGGACGGCTAGAAAATGGGAAGCCTTCAGAAATGGGATAACAAGAATCCAGAGAAAGTATATTCTTGTCAGGGTGATAGGAAGGGCTGGTAGGTATAGGGAATGCTGGATGACTAAAGAAATAGAGGGTTTGGTTAAGAAAAAGAAGGAAGCATATATCAGGTATAGACAGGATAGATCAAGTGAATCCTGAGAAGAGTATAAAGGCAGTAGGAGTATACTTGAGGGAAATCAGGAGGGCAAAAAGGGGACTTGAGATAGCTTTGACGTATAGAATTAAGGAGAATCCAAAAGGTTTTTACAAATATATTAAGGACAAAAGGGTAACTAGGGGAGAGAATAGAGCACCTCAAAGATCAGCAAGGCGGCCTTTGTGTGGAACCGCAGAAAATGGGGGAGATACTAAATGAAAATTTTGCATCAGTATTTACTGTGGAAAAGGATATGGAAGATATAGACTGGTGGTGGGGGGTTGTTTTTCAGACTGGAGGCCTGTGACCAGTGGACTGCCACAAGGATCGCTGCTGGGTCCTTTATGTTTTGTCATTTACATAAATGATTTGGATGCTAACATAAGAGGTACAGTTAGTAAGTTTGCGGATGACACCAAAATTGGAGGTGTAGTGGACAGCGAAGAGGGTTACCTCAGATTACAACAGGATCTGGATCAGATGGGCCAATGGGCTGAGAACTAGCAGATGGAGTTTAATTCAGATAAATGTGAGGTGTTGCATTTAGGGATAGCAAATCTTAGCAGGACTTATACATTTCATGGTAAGGTCCTAGGGAGGGTTGCTGAACAAAGAGACCTTGGAGTGCAGGCTCATAGCTCCTTGAAAGTGGAGTCGCAGGTAGATAGGATAGTGAAGAAGGCATTTGGTATGCTTTCGTTTATTGGTCAGAGTATTGAGTACAGGTGTTGGGAGGTCATGTTGCGGCTGTACAGGACATTGGTTAGGCCACTGTTGGAATATTGCATGCAATTCTGGTCTCCTTCCTATCAGAAAGATGTTGTGAAACTTGAACGGGTTCAGAAAAGATTTACAAGGATGTTGCCAGGGTTGGAGGATTTGAGCAGGCTGAACAGGCTGGAGCTGTTTTCCCTGGAGTGTCGGAGGCTGAGGGGTGATCTTATACAGGTTTACAAAATTATGAGGGGCATGGATAGGATAATTAGACAAAGTCTTTCCCCTGGGGTTGGGGAATCCAGAAGTAGAGGGCATAAGGTTAGGGTGAGAGGGGAAAGACATAAAAGAGACCTAAGGGATAACTTTTTTCACACAGAGGGTGGTATGTGTATGGACTGAGCTGCCAGAGGAAGTGGTGGAGGCTGGTACAATTACAACATTTAAGAGGCATTTGCATGGGTATATGAATAGGAAGGGTTTGGAGGGATATGGGCCGGGTGGTGGCAGGTGGGACTAGATTGGGTTGGGATATCTGGTCGGCATGGACAGGTTGGACCGAAGGGTCTGTTTCCATGCTGTACATCTGCACGACTCTTTGAATCTAATTCCTGGATCGGGGTGACTACTTACTAGTCACCCCTTCTTGCAAGAACGTTTCAATAAAATTCACTGCTTCAGAATATGACTCGGACTGAAATTTATTATATCGTGAGCTTTGTTTTTCACACACACAAGGGCAAAATGTTGGCATCGAACCAGCCTGTGAGGCTGGTCAATGGCACTGCCCAGTGTGAAAGCTCCTGCAACACACTCACACTGGTACCCCGCCCCTTGGCTCACCATTCGCAGTCCAGTCCCTGTTTTATGGTCAGCAGCTTGGTTTCCACAGCATCATCCTGAAGCGGTAATTCTGTTCCAGTATTTCAGTCTCACCCAGTCACCTCAAACTTCAAATTGCGATCTTCTTCCCTCATGGGAATGTGAACATTGCATGGAAATGCTCTTACTTTAGGAAAGTATCTCACTGCTAGTTTCCAACTTCATTTCCCGATCTGAGATTCCAAAGCTCGCTGAGCTGGAAGGTTCATTTCCAGACGTTTCATCACCCATACGAGGTAACATCTTCAGTGGGCCTCAGGTGAAGCGATGCTTTCTGTTTATATGTTTGGGTTTCTTTGGGTTGGTGATGTCATTTCCAAACATATAAATAGAAAGCAGGAATTTTCAGCATTGCTTCGCCTGAGGCCCACTGAAGATGTTACCTAGAATGGTGACGAAACGTCTGGAAATGAACCTTACAGCTCAGCGAGCAAACCTACATCCAAAACCTCAACCTGAGTTACAAATCTTCTCAAGCCCAGCTAATTTCAAAGCTCACTGAAACCATCCCCTGCCCCCATGGTGTTGTTTCACTCCTGACTGTACTCCTGACCCATGGGCAGGATCTGGGGGGGGAACACGTTTTCTGCACCAGTCACATTTGATGGAAGCTGTAATTGGATTGAGACAGGGGGATTCTGTCACTTGATCAGATGGAAGATCCACCTCAATCGAGCCAATCACAGCTCTGTCGTCCCAGCAATGAACAACGATCTGGGGACTACACACAGTCCCCAGACTCGAGATCCTGGAGTCCAAGATAAACTTGGTGCAGGGTACGTGATAGAGAGGCGGTGCTGAGGAAATTGGGGTTTTGACAGAGAGCCTGGTGGCGTCAGACTAATCTACAGGGGGAGGGTCTTAGTGGGGAGGGGCTGCTTAATTTGGCAGGAAGGTTCTTCAGGGCAGTATCCCCTCACCCACCTGAAGCTTTGAACAGGGTGACCATCCCCAACTCCACCCAGCCACCTCAAAATTACCGCCAACTGAGAGATGGACACTTGAGGGTGTCAACCAGAGGGAAGGATGGGCAGTCTGTCCTAGACCCTGCCTGTACACTCAGGGCCGGACAGGAAGGTGACCTTGGGAACTTTACAGGCAGCCCACCTGGAAACGTGGCACTGGGTTTGGTAAAGGCTTGTCCCATGACGACTGGAACATTAACATTCTGATCGCTCTTCCCCAAACGCTCCCATCACACACCTCCCCCTTTCCGAAACGGGACACTGCTTCCCTTGGTCTGTTTAATTCCCAAGAGCCTGATTCGATACTGCTTCCTGGGTCATGACCTGGGAATCCAATGTTCCATTGACACATTGGAGGAAACCTTTCCCTTCACCCTTCACACTGCTGTTCCCCTCATTTATATCGGGGGGGGGGGGGCATAACATTCTCCAGGACTGGAGTTGGAAGAAGTCAGCCAGGAACCATGTGATGGCCAGCTTTAGTTGGATCTTTATTCTCTATTCTCCAGAGGATGAGAGCAGATTGATGAGGCTGGACAGGATGAGCAGGATGGAGGTGGAATCAGTCATTTTGCTGCACTGTGGGGGGGTGGGGGGGGGAGGGAAGTTGGGGTCTGTGTCGAGAACTCTTTGCCATTTTACTTGAAGTACTTCATGAAGTTGGTTTTTAAAGCTGCCAGGGTTTCAGGCTGGCTCTGGGACAGAGACTTGAGCGTATCCAGGGCTGTGAGGACTCCTTCGTGGGTCTTGTCGAATAAATCTCTGCCGACTGCCGTCTTCACCCGATCACGCCAAGCGGTGAGCGCGGGCAAACCTTCCAATGGGTCATAGCCAACACCGAGGGGCTGCAGGGACAGGCAGAGGAGTCAGTGAGCACGGGGTAGACACCACTGTGGGACAGTAAGACACAGAAACAAACCAGACCATCTTTCACCCACTGCCCACTGGGCATCGGATCACACAGAGGCCAACATCCATGTTTATCCAGAGACAGGGACACTCACACACTGACACACAGACACACACACACACACTGACACAGACACTCACACACAGAGATACACACTGACACACACACAGACACACTGATACAATCACATGTACAGACACACTGACACAGACACACACACAGACACACACACACATACAGTGACACAGACACACAGAGACACAGACACCCACATGCAGACAGAGAAACACACAGACTTACAGAGACACAGACAGAGAGACACAGACACACACCCAGAGACATTCAAACACACTCACATAGACGCACAGACACACACACTCTCACAAAGACACAATCACAGACAGACACACTCACACAGACACACTCACAGACAGATATAGACACACACTCACACAGCCACACACATAATCTCACAGACAGACACACTCACAGACACACACACACAGACACACACACACACAGACACACTCACACAGACACACACACACAGACACACACACACAGACACACACTCACACAGAGACACACAGTTTGAACCAAAACTGAAAGAATTGTGGATGCTGTAAATCAGAAACTAAACCAGAAACTGCAGGAAAAGCTCAGCACATCTGGCAGCATCTTTGGAGAAAACTCCGAGTGAACGTTTCAGGTCTGAAGTCAGTTTGAATGTGTGCGCAGTGCTCCACCTCATGGTCACGTGGCCCACCAACCCAGCCTGGAACTGGGACAGTACTGAACATTTATATGGTATTGTCCTGTACAGGAGAAAGTGAGGCCAAGGAGGAGAATCAACGTTTTGGGCATAAGCCCTTCATCAGGAATCAGGAAGCCTTCCCGATAAAGGGGTTTTGCCTGAAACCTCGACTCTCCTGCTCCTCGGATGCTGCCTGACCTGCTGTGCTTTTCCAGCACCACCCTCTCGACCCGGATCTCCAGCATCTGCAGGCCTCAGTTTCTCCTCAGAGTTTGGGGTTGTCCATTGAAGACAGAGATGAAGAGGAATGTCTTCACTCAGAGGGGAGTGAATCTGTGAAGTGCTTTCCTGTAGACTGCTGCTGAGACTGGGCCACGGAGTATATTCAGGGATGGGAGAGACAGATTTTAATCAATATGGGAATCGATGGTGATGGGGCAACTCAGGAAAGTTGGCAATGGTAGGATTATCCGATTACCCATGATCCCATTGAATGGTGGAGCAGATACGATGGGCTGAATGGCCCATTCCTGCTCCAATATCTAATGATCCCAAGGAGGCCCTTCAATGGGAGCTGTTTGATCCCTGGATCCTTCTCGGCTCTCCAGCGATCCAGTCGTTCTGAAATGGTTACAATCTCGAGCTCAATTACCACCCCTCCACCCCCACTCCCACTTTGTGCTGATGCGTTATACAGGTATCGCCCACTTTTCAAACGTTCACTCTGTGTCACTTTGCTTTAATCAAAGACCCACATTCGGACCTGGTTTTGCTCACCGAAACAAATCCAAAGAGGAATTTCGCTTTTACAACAAAAGGTGAGAGTTTTCCCTGATAAAATAATGCTGCTTCACTTTACTCCATTTCATGGGAACGCTGTAGTTTGGGATAGCAGGAGATACCTGGATAACATGGACATTTCACCACAAAGTGGGAGTGGGGGAGGGGGGGTCATTGAGCTCGAGATTGTAACCATTTCAGAACGACTGGATCGCTGGAGAGCCGAGAAGGATCCAGGGATCAAACAGCTCCCACTGAAGGGCTCACACAAACGGGTGAAAAGGCCTCCTCCTCCTCCTCATGCCAGAATATTTGTCACTACCTCCCCCCGATCCCCCAACTCTGTCAGGGACACTCACCTGCGTGAGATCAACAATGGCCACCAGGTCAGCCAGGGAAATCTCCGAGCCAGCAATGTACGGCCTCTCCTGAAGGAACTTCTCTTGGAAACTCTTCAGGGCTTGGGCCAGTTCATCCTGGGCCTCTGTCATCTTGTCTTCAGGACATGGTGCCCCCATCATGACTGGGAATAAACCCTGCAGACCCAAGAACCAGACAGAAAATCAGAAATCACGGCCCAGAATCGGAGACTGTCACTTCAGACCAGGCCTGAAGAGTAGGCCGAGGGCCTAGTCAGACCCACAGCCTGCCAATGACTGACCGTTCAGACACACAGGCTGTGTTTGTGTGTGTGTGTTTGTGTGTGGATGTTTTGCTGTTAATGAACTATTCCTGTAACTGAGTTCTCCTGTTGCTGAGACCCCCTGTGTGTGTGTGTGGGTGTGTGTGTGTGTGGGGGTGTGTGAGAGTGTGGATGTTTTGCTGTTAATGAATGGTCACACTATTCCTGTAACTGAAGATCTTTGTAAACAGAAACAACTCCCAGGAGGTTTTGTCATTTCTCCTGAACAACAAGAAACAAGGCACGTTTTCTCCAGGGAGACCGCCCGGGCTCTGGGAGCAATAAGATATTCGAACCGTTCTCAGGGCAGAGCGTGACAGAGTGGGAATGTGACCAAGAGAAAACGAGAGAGTGAGAGAGAGCTGTGGAACCAGTTATTGTGATGCTTCAGTCAAAGGTGTGTGAGCAATCTCTTATTACTCAACCCGATTAACCTCAGTCATCACTTACCACTCACCAAGGCTTATCCCAGGGCTGACGAGGGATACTAACCCTCAGTCACACACACAACTCATTGAAGGGACACTGCCCCAGCACTCAGAGATGGTCCCAAGCCCTCTCCCTCTCCCTCTCCCTCCCCCTCTCACTCTCTCAGGCTGACGTCGTACCTTGCTGAAAGGATGATTCTGAATGCTTTCCTCTTGCCCTGCCTGTTGTCAGGACTAACACAAGAATGCCACATTGCAAACGGGCAAACAATTCATACTCCACGGATGGTGGGCAAGTCAACTCTGATTGGCTGAGGCATTTCCATGGAGGAAGTTATGAACACAAAGGTTAATTATTCAAAGAAAAAGCCTCAGCAATATTCTAAAGTTGATAAAGAGACCAAATACCCCAGTGGCTTGCAGAGTATGGGAGTTTGTGTTGAAATACATGTGGGTTCCTATGAAGTATATCAACCCACTCCATTAGAAGCTGGGCTCATTCTCTCGATTTGGTTGTGAGTTATTAACACCCTCCACATTGGACAGCAAGTCCTGCCCTAAGGCGGGAACACACCTAACAGGGGATATTCCAGCTCAGCTTTCACAAACACTCGTTGCTTGATACAAAAACAGGATATTGGGAATCTCTCACCTTCATCATGAAGGTTTTCCCAGCTAATGGTCTCAGAGCTGTGTGCTGCCAGGCCAGATACTCATCCACTCGGGCACGCCTCTGGAGCTCCGCTGGGTACCAGTGGTCAGGGGTCTTGTATTTACATGCCAGGTATGTGAGAATCGCCACACTGTGAGAGACAGAAGGAAGGGAGACAGTCATCCTTCACCAACATCACCTCTGGTCCTTCACACTAACTCCCTGGGGCTGAAATCCCCAATGTATTTCCCAGGATCTCGGAGTCCCTGTGTTCAGCTTCTCTCAGGTCACACACACACAGTTTGTACCCCGTCCCTCCCTCCCAGTCACATCCTGATGTCATTGTTCTCGAATCTGTCTTCCACCACACTCAGGAATTTGGGAAAGCTCCCATCTGGTATTTTGGGACATATTATGCCAAAGGATTCTTTGTCAAATCAATCAACCAACAAAACTGGTTTGAGGAAGGTCAGACTTGTCCTTTTGGTGGGAGCACTTTGTTAATGGAATTGTCCTGATGACAGGGAAACAGCTCCAGGGCTGTGAAAATACACCTTCCAGGCTGGAGTCTTTAACGGGGAGATTTTAATCATCGGTGCAGATTTAACAACATGCAACAGTTTCACCTCATAACCCTCGCCTTCTCAATCACATTTCTCTCTCTCTCCCTTGCCCCTCTCTCTCTTTTATCCCCCCCTCTCTGCCCCCCTCTCTCTCTCCCAATACACTCTCTCCCCTCGCCACCTCACTCTCTGCATGAAGCAGCACCAATCACGGCTCCACAGCACAATTCATGGAATTGGAATAATCATAGAGTCAGTCAGTGCTGAGGGAGTGTCACACTGTCAGAGGGTCAGTGTTGAGGGAGTGCCGTACTGTCAGAGGGTCAGTGCTGAGGGAGTGCCACACTGTCAGAGGGTCAGTGTTGAGGGAGTGCCGTACTGTCAGAGGGTCAGTGCTGAGGGAGTGTCACAATGTCAGAGGGTCAGTGCTGAGGGAGCCCCGCACTGTCAGAGGGTCAGTGCTGAGGGAGCGCTGCACTGTCAGAGGGTCAGTGCTGAGGGAGTGTCACACTGTCAGAGGGTCAGTGTTGAGGGAGTGCCGTACTGTCAGAGGGTCAGTGCTGAGGGAGTGCCACACTGTCAGAGGGTCAGTGCTGAGGGAGCCCCGCATTGTCAGAGGGTCAGTGCTGAGGGAGCGCTGCACTGTCAGAGGGTCACTGCTGAGGGAGTGCTGCACTATCAGAGGGTCAGTGCTGAGGGAGTGCTGCACTATCAGAGGGTCAGTGCTGAGGGAGCCCCGCACTGTCAGAGGGTCAGTGCTGAGGGAGTGCTGCACTATCAGAGGGTCAGTATGAGGGAGTGCCGCACTGTCAGAGGGTCAGTACTGAGGGAGTGCCACACTGTCAGAGAGATTAGATTAGATTAGATTACCTACAGTGTGGAAACAGGCCCTTCGGCCCAACAAGTCCACACTGACCCGCCGAAGCGCAACTCACCCATACCCCTACATTTACCCCTTTTCCCTAACACTATGGGCAATTTAGCATGGCCAATTCACCTGGCCTGCACATCTTTGGACTGTGGAAGGAAACCGGAGCACCCGGAGGAAACCCACGCAGACACGGGGAGAATGTGCAAACTCCACACAGTCAGTCACCTGAGGCGGGAATTGAACCCAGATCTCGGGCGCTGTGAGGCAGCAGTGCTAACCGCTGTGTCACCGTGCCGCCCGTTCAGAGGGTCAGTGCTGAGGGAGTGCCGCACTGTCAGAGGGGTCAGTGCTGAGGGAGCCCCACAGTGTTGGAGCTGCTGTGTCTGAAACCGTACCTGTGGACCCAGCTCAGTGGAAGGGACAGAGGAGTATTTGATGTGCTGTATTTCCTAATACATGGCTGTGTATGAAGATGCTTCAGGAAGTGAGATGTGGGAGTGTAGGACTGTGGGAAATGATAGGTGCTACAGAAATGCAAGTCCTGCTGCCCGACATTGCACAGGGACCATCCAGGGAATGTTGTTGCTGTGGAGTCTGTTTGATTCAGGAAAAGTGGGACATGTCCAAGTGTTTGGGAGCAGCTTTCACTGTCCCCAGGGGAAGTCAGTGTGTTCCTAACCAGAGTCAGCAGCAAGAACACACATCACTCCCCATCTCCAGGCATCCTGACCCCCTCAGGGTCGAGACAACACCAACTACCTTACCTCTCGCACAGGGTGAACTCTCCATCCTTTATCACCGGCACCTTTCCCAGGGGATTCACTTTCCGAAACTCCTCCGAATGTTGTTCTCCTGCACAGAGAGAGACCCATGAGTCAGCTGCCCGCTGAAATCCCCAGCTCCCACTGCCTGCCCAGCCCGAACCCCCTTCCTGTGGTTCCCTCCCTCCTGCTGTCACTCTCTCTCTCTGCATTTACTGTCTGGATCATCTCTCTCCGATTTCTCACTCCGGGTTTTCACTGTGTTTTCCATCACTCTGGTTTCACACACACTGCCTCCCTGGATCATCTCCCCAACCCCCTATCTCCCTATCTCTCTTTCTGTCTCTCTCTGATTTCTCTCGCTGCCTGGTTTCACTCTCTCTCTGTTAAAAATCACACTTCAGGTTATAACCCAACAGGTTTCGCTGGAAACACAAGCTTCCTGTTGGACTCTAACCTGGTGTTGTGTGATTTTTCACTTTGTCCACCCCAGTCCAACACCGTCTCCTCCACATCATCTCTCTCTCTCTCCACGTCTCTGTCTCTGTGGATCAGCCCTCCCTCTCGGCTCTCTCTCTCTGTTTCTCAGTCCCTCTCTCTGCTCTCTCCCTCCCCCACTGTCCCTGTGATTGTGAGTGTGAGTGTGTGTCTCTCTCTCCCTCCCCCACTGTCCCTGTGAGTGTGAGTGTGAGTGTGTGTCTCTCTCCCTCCCCCACTGTCCCTGTGAGTGTGAGTGTGAGTGTGTCTCTCTCCCTCCCCCACTGTCCCTGTGAGTGTGAGTGTCAGTGTGTCTCTCTCCCTCCCCCACTGTCCCTGTGAGTGTGAGTGTGAGTGTGTTTCTCTCCCTCCCCCACTGTCCCTGTGAGTGTGAGTGTGAGTGTGTGTCTCTCTCCCTCCCCCACTGTCCCTGTGAGTGTGAGTGTGAGTGTGAGTGTGTCTCTCTCCCTCCCCCACTGTCCCTGTGAGTGTGAGTGTGAGTGTGTGTCTCTCTCCCTCCCCCACTGTCCCTGTGAGTGTGAGTGTGAGTGTGTCTCTCTCCCTCCCCCACTGTCCCTGTGAGTGTGAGTGTGAGTGTGTCTCTCTCCCTCCCCCACTGTCCCTGTGAGTGTGAGTGTGAGTGTGTTTCTCTCCCTCCCCCACTGTCCCTGTGAGTGTGAGTGTGAGTGTGTGTCTCTCTCCCTCCCCCACTGTCCCTGTGAGTGTGAGTGTGAGTGTGTCTCTCTCCCTCCCCCACTGTCCCTGTGAGTGTGAGTGTGAGTGTGTCTCTCTCCCTCCCCCACTGTCCCTGTGAGTGTGAGTGTGAGTGTGTCTCTCTCCCTCCCCCACTGTCCCTGTGAGTGTGAGTGTGAGTGTGTTTCTCTCCCTCCCCCACTGTCCCTGTGAGTGTGAGTGTGAGTGTGTGTCTCTCTCCCTCCCCCACTGTCCCTGTGAGTGTGAGTGTGAGTGTGTCTCTCTCCCTCCCCCACTGTCCCTGTGAGTGTGAGTGTGAGTGTGAGCTCTCTCCCAGCTCCTCACCTGCAATCAGCCGCACCTCCTTCAATTCAAAGGGAATGTTATTGATCCTGATGAACAGGTAGACGGAGCGACAGGGCTGAGAGGCCAGGTCAGCGTAAAGCTGGAGGGCCATGCCAGTGGGGAATGTGGGACACAGCCTGCTCTCACTCTGACCAAGGGAGCCCAGTCCGTTCACCCTGTCCACCCGGGACTAACCCACCCAGCACCAGCTCAGCACCGCCCACACACACCGAGACCCGCCCACCCCCAGGTTAGCACCGCCCCCCCACACCGAGACCCGCCCACCCCAGGTTAGCACCGCCCACACACACCGAGACCCGCCCACCCCCAGGTTAGCACCGCCCACACACACCGAGACCCGCCCACCCCCAGGTTAGCACCGCCCACACACAGTGAGACCCGCCCATTCCCAGGTTAGCACCGCCCACACACAGTGAGACCCGCCCATTCCCAGGTTAGCACCGCCCACACACACCGAGACCCGCCCACCCCCAGGTTAGCACCGCCCACACACAGTGAGACCCGCCCATTCCCAGGTTAGCACCGCCCACACACAGTGAGACCCGCCCATTCCCAGGTTAGCACCGCCCACACACACCGAGACCCGCCCACCCCCAGGTTAGCACTGCCCACACACAGTGAGACCCGCCCATTCCCAGGTTAGCACCGCCCACACACAGTGAGACCCGCCCATTCCCAGGTTAGCACCGCCCACACACACCGAGACCCGCCCACCCCCAGGTTAGCACCGCCCACACACAGTGAGACCCGCCCATTCCCAGGTTAGCACCGCCCACACACAGTGAGACCCGCCCATTCCCAGGTTAGCACTGCCCACACACGCACCGAGACCCATCCACCCCCGGTTAGCCACACCCACTCCAGATTAGCCCCACCCACCCCAGGTGGACCCCAAGCCTGTGTCAGCCCCAGCCAGCCCCCAGCCTGCTCCAGGCCCATATCCCTACAAACCTTTCCTTTCCCTATATCCGCTGTCCCTGTCCTAACCCCGTCTCTGTAACAGCCACAACATCATTACAACAGGCCGGGAAACGAGGGAACATTCCCAGACACAGATTCCTGAAGAAGGGCTTATGCCCGAATCGTCGAATCTCCTGTTCCTTGGATGCTGCCTGACCTGCTGCGCTTTTCCAACAACACATTTTCAGCTCTGACCTCCAGCATCTGCAGACCTCACTTTCTCCACAACATCATCACCCCCATGTACTGATCCAGGCTCGAAGCTCACCTGCCTTCCCTAGAACCCTCCTTCCATTGAAATAAACCCACATCAGCCCATGAGGAACTCTCTCTGCCTGGCCTTCAGGTATGAGTTACTGGTCCCAATGTCTACCCCCCGACGAGGTTATCCCCCTGACAATCCTCAAACCGGTGTACCTGTTAGAGAGAGAGAGAGAGGAATAGCCACAGGGGACTCCAGCACTGCCTTCCTGGTGGTCACCAATCTACCTGAGGGAGCACCCCTGTAACTAGTGTCCATCACACTCTCTGTGCCCTGGAAGCTCCTCAGTGTGTCCAACTGCTGCTCCAACCAAGCAACGTGGTCTATGAGGAACTGCAACTGGTCACACTTCCTGGAGACATAGTCATCAGGGACACAAGACTGCTCCCTCATCTCCCACAGTTGGCAGGAGCAGACAGCACTGCCCTCAAAGCCACCTCTGCCCCTTTACAAACAGGAATAGAAGACCATCTTACCTGGGCATCAGCTTGCTGCCTTTATCCCCAAAGCCCATGGCGTGACATTGTGTACTTCAGAGATCCACTGCTCGCTCGTGGAGACTGAGCCGAATTCTCCCAGAATGCTCCTGGGTGCTGTCAACCTGCCGCCCACTCCTGCCTTCACTGGCCTTGGATTCAGGCGGCTTATCCCAGTCACACAGATGGGAATCACAGGAACATTCCCATAACACACTGGAGATTGAAGGGCACTTTCCCAGTCACACACCGGGAATGCCGGGGATACTCTACAGACACACTGGGGATGAAGCAGACACTCCCAGTTCCACACTGGGAATTGAGGGCCACATTCCCAGCCAGACACTGGGAATGGGGGTGTTATTCCCAGTCACACGCTGGGGACTCAGATGGACATTTTCCAGTCCCAGACCGGGAAACGAGAGAACATTCCCAGACACAAATGCGAAATTGGGGGCATTTCCAGTTACCGCAGGAGAATGGAGGGGACTCACTCACAGACTGGGAATTCGGGATGACATTCCCAATCATTTTGCTGGAATGAAGGGGACATTCCAAGGCGCACACTGGGGAATAAGAGGACATACCCAAAACCACGCTGGGAAGGAAGGGGTTCATTCCAGTCACACGCTAGGGAAAAATGGGGGATGTGACCTACTCAGTTCCACGCTGGGAAGGAAGGGGTACATCGCAGTCACACACTGGGGAATAACGGGGGATGCGAACTTCCCAGTTCCACACTGGGAAAGAAGGGGCTCATTCCAGACACATACTGGGGAATAACGGAGGATGCGACCTTCCCAGTTCCACGATGGGAAGGATGGGGTTGTCCCAGTCACACGCTGGGGAATAACAGAGGATGCGACCTTCTCAGTTCCATGCTGGGAAGTAAGGGATTCATCCCAGACACACTCTGGGGAATAACGGGGATGCAACCTTCCCATTTTCACGCTGGGAAGGAAGAGGTTCATTCCAGTCACACGCTGGGAAATATCGGGGGGTGCAACGGTCCCAGTTCCATGCTGGGAAGGAAGGGGTTCATCCCAGACATATGCTGGGGAATAACCGGGGATTCGACCTTCACAGTTCCACACTGAGAAGGAAGGGGTTCATCCCAGTCACACGCTGGGGAATATCGGGGGATGCGACGTTCCCAGTTCCACGCTGCGAAGGGAGGGTTTCATTCCAGACACACGCTGGAGAATAACGGGGGTGCGACCTTCCCATTTTCACGCTGTGAAGGAAGGGATTCTTCCCAGTCACACGCTGGGGAATTGCGGGGGATGCGACCTTCCCAGTTCCACGCTGGGAAGGAAGGGGTTCATCCCAGTCACACGCTGGAGAATAACAGGGGACGCGACCTTCCCAGTTTAACGCTGGGAAGGAAGGGGTTCATCCCAGTCACACGCTGGGGAATAACGGGGGATGCGACGTTCCCAGTTTAACGCTGAGAAGGAAGGGGTTCATCCCAGACACATGCTGGGGAATATCGGGGGATGCGACGTTTCCAGTTCCGTGCTGGGAAGGAAGGGATTAATCCCAGTCACAGGCTGGGGAATAACAGGGGATGCGACCTTCCCAATTGCTCGCTGGGAAGGAAGGGGTTCATCCCAGACACACGCTGGGGAGTAACGGGATTGCGACGTCACAGTTCCACGCTGGGAAGGAAGGGATTCATCCCAGTAACACGCTGGGGAATAACGGAGGATGCGACCTTGACCAGTTCCTCGCTGGGAAGGAAGGGGTTCATCCCAGTAACACGCTGGGGGATAACGGGGGATGCGACCTTCCCAGTTTAACGCTGGGAAGGAGGGGGTTCAACCCAGACACACGCTGGGGAATAATGGGAAATGTGACCTTCCCAGATCAACGCTGGGAAGGAAGGGGTACATCCCAGTCACACGCTGGGAATAACGGAGGATTCGACCTTCACAGTTCCTCACTGGGAAGGAACGGGTTCATCCCAGACACATGCTGGGGAATTACGGGGGATGCGATGTTCCCAGTTCCACGCTGGGAAGGAAGGGGTTCATCCCAGTCACAAGCAAGGGAATATCAGGGGATGCGACGTCACAGTTCAACGCTGGGAAGGAAGAGGTCCATCCCAGTCACAAGCTGTGGAAAAATGGGGGATGCGACCTTCCCAGTTCCACACTGGGAAGGAAGGGGTTCATCCCAGACACACGCTGGGGAATAACGGGTTTGCGGCGTCCCAGTTCCACGCTGGGAAGGAAGGGGTTCATCCCAGTAACACACTGGGGAATAACGGAGGATGCGACCTTTCCAGTTCCTCGCTGGGACGGAAGGGGTTCATCCCAGACACACGCTGGGGAATAACGGGGAATGCAACCTTCCCAGTTCCACGCTGGGAAGGAAGGGGTTCATCCCAGTAACACGCTGGGGAATAACGGAGGATGCGACCTTTCCAGTTCCTCGCTGGGAAGGAAGGGGGTCATCCCAGACACACGCTGGGGAATAACGGGGAATGCGACCTTCCCAGTTCCACGCTGGGAAGGAAGGGGTTCATCCCAGTCACACGATGGGGAATAACGGGGGATGCGACCTTCCCAGTTCCTCGCTGGGAAGGAAGGGGTTCATCCCAGACACACGCAGGGGAATAACAGGGGATGCGACCTTCCCAGTTCAACGCTGGGAAGGAAGGGGTTCATCCCAGACACATGCTGCGGAATAACGGGGGATGCGACCTTCCCAGTTCCACGCTGGGAAGGAAGGGGTTCATCCCAGTCACACGCTGGGGAACAACGGGGAATGCGACCATCCCAGTTCACGCTGGGAAGGAAGGGGTTCATCCCAGTCACACGCTGGGGAATAACGGGGGATGCGACCTTCCCAGTTCCACGCTGGGAAGGAAGGGGTTCATCCCAGTCACACGATGGGGAATAACGGGGGATGCGACCTTCCCAGTTCCTCGCTGGGAAGGAAGGGGTTCGTCCCAGACACATGCTGGGGAATAACGGGGGATGCGAACTTCCCAGTTTAATTCTGGGAAGGAAGGGGTTCATCCCAGTCACACGCTGGGGAATAACGGGGGATGCGACCTTCCCAGTTCCACGCTGGGAAGGAAGGGGTTCATCCCAATCACACGCTGGGGAATAACAGGGGATGCGACCTTCCCAGTTCAACGCTGGGAAGGAAGGGGTTCATCCCAGTCACACGCTGGGGAATAACGGGGGATGCGACCTTCCCAGTTCCACGCTGGGAAGGAAGGGGTTCATCCCAGTCACACGCTGGGGAACAACGGGGGATGCGACCTTCCCAGTTCCACGCTGGGAAGGAAGGGGTCATCCCAGACACATGCTGGGGAAAAACGGGATTGCGGCGTCCCAGTTCCACGCTGGGAAGGAAGGGGTTCATCCCAGACACACGCTGGGGAATAACGGGGGATGCGACCTTTCCAGTTCCTCGCTGGGAAGGAAGGGGTTCATCCCAGACATACGCTGGGGAATAACGGGGAATGCGACCTTCCCAGTTCAACGCTGGGAAGGAAGGGGTTCATCCCAGTCACACGCTGGGGAATAACGGGGGATGCGACCTTCCCAGTTCCACGCTGGGAAGGAAGGGGTACATCCCAGTCACACGCTGGGGAATAACGGGGGATGCGACGTTCCCAGTTTAACGCTGAGAAGGAAGGGGTTCATCCCAGACACATGCTGGGGAATATCGGGGGATGCGACGTTTCCAGTTCCGTGCTGGGAAGGAAGGGATTAATCCCAGTCACAGGCTGGGGAATAACAGGGGATGCGACCTTCCCAATTGCTCGCTGGGAAGGAAGGGGTTCATCCCAGACACACGCTGGGGAGTAACGGGATTGCGACGTCACAGTTCCACGCTGGGAAGGAAGGGATTCATCCCAGTAACACGCTGGGGAATAACGGAGGATGCGACCTTGACCAGTTCCTCGCTGGGAAGGAAGGGGTTCATCCCAGTAACACGCTGGGGGATAACGGGGGATGCGACCTTCCCAGTTTAACGCTGGGAAGGTGGGGGTTCAACCCAGACACACGCTGGGGAATAATGGGAAATGTGACCTTCCCAGATCAACGCTGGGAAGGAAGGGGTACATCCCAGTCACACGCTGGGAATAACGGAGGATTCGACCTTCACAGTTCCTCACTGGGAAGGAACGGGTTCATCCCAGACACATGCTGGGGAATTACGGGGGATGCGATGTTCCCAGTTCCACGCTGGGAAGGAAGGGGTTCATCCCAGTCACAAGCAAGGGAATATCAGGGGATGCGACGTCACAGTTCCACGCTGGGAAGGAAGAGGTCCATCCCAGTCACAAGCTGTGGAAAAATGGGGGATGCGACCTTCCCAGTTCCACACTGGGAAGGAAGGGGTTCATCCCAGACACACGCTGGGGAATAACGGGTTTGCGGCGTCCCAGTTCCACGCTGGGAAGGAAGGGGTTCATCCCAGTAACACACTGGGGAATAACGGAGGATGCGACCTTTCCAGTTCCTCGCTGGGAAGGAAGGGGTTCATCCCAGACACACGCTGGGGAATAACGGGGAATGCAACCTTCCCAGTTCCACGCTGGGAAGGAAGGGGTTCATCCCAGTAACACGCTGGGGAATAACGGAGGATGCGACCTTTCCAGTTCCTCGCTGGGAAGGAAGGGGGTCATCCCAGACACACGCTGGGGAATAACGGGGAATGCGACCTTCCCAGTTCCACGCTGGGAAGGAAGGGGTTCATCCCAGTCACACGATGGGGAATAACGGGGGATGCGACCTTCCCAGTTCCTCGCTGGGAAGGAAGGGGTTCATCCCAGACACACGCAGGGGAATAACAGGGGATGCGACCTTCCCAGTTCAACGCTGGGAAGGAAGGGGTTCATCCCAGACACATGCTGCGGAATAACGGGGGATGCGACCTTCCCAGTTCCACGCTGGGAAGGAAGGGGTTCATCCCAGTCACACGCTGGGGAACAACGGGGAATGCGACCATCCCAGTTCACGCTGGGAAGGAAGGGGTTCATCCCAGTCACACGCTGGGGAATAACGGGGGATGCGACCTTCCCAGTTCCACGCTGGGAAGGAAGGGGTTCATCCCAGTCACACGATGGGGAATAACGGGGGATGCGACCTTCCCAGTTCCTCGCTGGGAAGGAAGGGATTCGTCCCAGACACATGCTGGGGAATAACGGGGGATGCGAACTTCCCAGTTTAATTCTGGGAAGGAAGGGGTTCATCCCAGTCACACGCTGGGGAATAACGGGGGATGCGACCTTCCCAGTTCCACGCTGGGAAGGAAGGGGTTCATCCCAATCACACGCTGGGGAATAACAGGGGATGCGACCTTCCCAGTTCAACGCTGGGAAGGAAGGGGTTCATCCCAGTCACACGCTGGGGAATAACGGGGGATGCGACCTTCCCAGTTCCACGCTGGGAAGGAAGGGGTTCATCCCAGTCACACGCTGGGGAATAACGGGGGATGCGACCTTCCCAGTTCCACGCTGGGAAGGAAGGGGTCATCCCAGACACATGCTGGGGAAAAACGGGATTGCGGCGTCCCAGTTCCACGCTGGGAAGGAAGGGGTTCATCCTAGACACACGCTGGGGAATAACGGGGGATGCGACCTTTCCAGTTCCTCGCTGGGAAGGAAGGGGTTCATCCCAGACATACGCTGGGGAATAACGGGGAATGCGACCTTCCCAGTTCAACGCTGGGAAGGAAGGGGTTCATCCCAGTCACACGCTGGGGAATAACGGGGGATGCGACCTTCCCAGTTCCACGCTGGGAAGGAAGGGGTACATCCCAGTCACACGCTGGGGAACAACGGGGAATGCGACCTTCCCAGTTTAATTCTGGGAAGGAAGGGGTTCATCCCAGTCACACGCTGGGGAATAACGGGGGTTGCGACCTTCCCAGTTCCATGCTGAGAAGGAAGGGGTTCATCCCAGTCACACGCTGGGGAATAACAGGGGATGCGACCTTCCCAGTTCAACGCTGGGAAGGAAGGGGTTCATCCCAGTCACACGCTGGGAATAACGGGGGATGCGACCTTCCCAGTTCCACGCTGGGAAGGAAGGGGTTCATCCCAGTCACACGATGGGGAATAACGGGGGATGCGACCTTCCCAGTTCCTCGCTGGGAAGGAAGGGGTTCATCCCAGACACACGCTGGGGAATAACAGGGGATGCGACCTTCCCAGTTCAACGCTGGGAAGGAAGGGGTTCATCCCAGTCACACGCTGGGGAATAACGGGGGATGCGACCTTCCCAGTTCCACGCTGGGAAGGAAGGGGTTCATCCCAGACACACGCTGGGGAATAACGGGGAATGCGACCTTCCCAGTTTAATTCTGGGAAGGAAGGGGTTCATCCCAGTCACACGCTGGGGAATAACGGGGGTTGCGACCTTCCCAGTTCCTCGCTGGGAAGGAAGGGGTTCATCCCAGTCACACGCTGGGGAATAACAGGGATGCGACCTTCCCAGTTCAACGCTGGGAAGGAAGGGGTTCATCCCAGTCACACGCTGGGGAATAACGGGGGATGCGACCTTCCCAGTTCCACGCTGGGAAGGAAGGGGTTCATCCCAGTCACACGATGGGGAATAACGGGGGATGCGACCTTCCCAGTTCCTCGCTGGGAAGGAAGGGGTTCATCCCAGACACACGCTGGGGAATAACGGGGATGCGACCTTCCCAGTTCAACGCTGGGAAGGAAGGGGTTCATCCCAGACACACGCTGGGGAATAACGGGGGATGCGACCTTCCCAGTTCCACGCTGGGAAGGAAGGGGTTCATCCCAGTCACACGCTGGGGAATAACGGGGAATGCGACCTTCCCAGTTCACGCTGGGAAGGAAGGGGTTCATCCCAGTCACACGCTGGGGAATAACGGGGGATGCGACCTTCCCAGTTCCACGCTGGGAAGGAAGGGGTTCATCCCAGTCACACGCTGGGGAATAACGGGGGATGCGACCTTCCCAGTTCCACGCTGGGAAGGAAGGGGTTCATCCCAGTCACACGCTGGGGAATAACGGGGGATGCGACCTTCCCAGTTTAATTCTGGGAAGGAAGGGGTTCATCCCAGTCACACGCTGGGGAATAACGGGGGATGCGACCTTCCCAGTTCCACGCTGGGAAGGAAGGGGTTCATCCCAGTCACACGCTGGGGAATAACGGGGATGCGACCTTCCCAGTTCCTCGCTGGGAAGGAAGGGGTTCATCCCAGTCACACGCTGGGGAATAACGGGGGATGCGACCTTCCCAGTTCCACGCTGGGAAGGAAGGGGTTCATCCCAGTCACACGCTGGGGAATAACGGAGGATGCGACCTTTCCAGTTCCTCGCTGGGAAGGAAGGGGTTCATCCCAGTCACACGCTGGGGAATAACGGGGGATGCGACCTTCCCAGTTCCACGCTGGGAAGGAAGGGGTTCATCCCAGTCACACGCTGGGGAACAACGGGGAATGCGACCTTCCCAGTTCAACGCTGGGAAGGAAGGGGTTCATCCCAGTCACACGCTGGGGAATAACGGGGAATGCGACCTTTCCAGTTCCACGCTGGGAAGGAAGGGGTTCATCCCAGTCACACGCTGGGGAATAACGGGGGATGCGACCTTCCCAGTTCCTCGCTGGGAAGGAAGGGGTTCATCCCAGACACACGCTGGGGAATAACGGGGGATGCGACCTTCCCAGTTTAATTCTGGGAAGGAAGGGGTTCATCCCAGTCACACGCTGGGGAATAACGGGGGATGCGACCTTCCCAGTTCCACGCTGGGAAGGAAGGGGTTCATCCCAGTCACACGCTGGGGAATAACGGGGATGCGACCTTCCCAGTTCAACGCTGGGAAGGAAGGGGTTCATCCCAGTCACACGCTGGGGAATAACGGGGGATGCGACCTTCCCAGTTCCACGCTGGGAAGGAAGGGGTTCATCCCAGTCACACGCTGGGGAATAACGGGGTATGCGACCTTCCCAGTTCCTCGCTGGGAAGGAAGGGGTTCATCCCAGACACACGCTGGGGAATAACGGGGGATGCGACCTTCCCAGTTTAATTCTGGGAAGGAAGGGTTTCATCCCAGACACACGCTGGGGAATAACGGGGGATGCGACCTTCCCAGTTGCAAGCTGGAAAGGAAGGGGTTCATCCCAGACACACGCTGGGGAATAACGGGAAATGTGACCTTCCCAGTTCAACGCTGGGAAGGAAGGGGTTCATCCCAGTCACACGCTGGGGAATAACGGAGGATTCGACCTTCCCAGTTCCTCACTGGGAAGGAAGGGGTTCATCCCAGACACACGCTGGGGAATAACGGGGATGCGACCTTCCCAGTTCCACGCTGGGAAGGAAGGGGTTCATCCCAGTCACACGCTGGGGAATAACGGGGGATGCGACCTTCCCAGTTCCACGCTGGGAAGGAAGGGGTTCATCCCAGTCACACGCTGGGGAATAACGGGGATGCGACCTTCCCAGTTCCTCGCTGGGAAGGAAGGGGTTCATCCCAGACACACGCTGGGGAATAACGGGGGATGCGAACTTCCCAGTTTAATTCTGGGAAGGAAGGGGTTCATCCCAGTCACACGCTGGGGAATAACGGGGGATGCGACCTTCCCAGTTCCACGCTGGGAAGGAAGGGGTTCATCCCAGTCACACGCTGGGGAATAACGGGGGATGCGACCTTCCCAGTTCCTCGCTGGGAAGGAAGGGTTCATCCCAGACACACGCTGGGGAATAACGGGGGATGCGAACTTCCCAGTTTAATTCTGGGAAGGAAGGGGTTCATCCCAGTCACACGCTGGGGAATAACGGGGGATGCGACCTTCCCAGTTCCACGCTGGGAAGGAAGGGGTTCATCCCAGACACACGCTGGGGAATAACAGGGGATGCGACCTTCCCAGTTCAACGCTGGGAAGGAAGGGGTTCATCCCAGTCACACGCTGGGGAATAACGGGGGATGCGACCTTCCCAGTTCCACGCTGGGAAGGAAGGGGTTCATCCCAGTCACACGCTGGGGAATAACGGGGGATGCGACCTTCCCAGTTCCACGCTGGGAAGGAAGGGGTCATCCCAGACACACGCTGGGGAAAAACGGGATTGCGGCGTCCCAGTTCCACGCTGGGAAGGAAGGGTTCATCCCAGTCACACGCTGGGGAATAACGGAGGATGCGACCTTTCCAGTTCCACGCTGGGAAGGAAGGGGTTCATCCCAGACACACGCTGGGGAATAACGGGGAATGCGACCTTCCCAGTTCCACGCTGGGAAGGAAGGGGTTCATCCCAGTCACACGCTGGGGAATAACGGGGGTTGCGACCTTCCCAGTTCCACGCTGAGAAGGAAGGGTTTCATCCCAGTCACACGCTGGGGAATAACGGGGATGCGACCTTCCCAGTTCCTTGCTGGGAAGGAAGGGGTTCATCCCAGACACACGCTGGGGAATAACGGGGGATGCGACCTTCCCAGTCTAATTCTGGGAAGGAAGGGGTTCATCCCAGACACACGCTGGGGAATAACGGGGGATGCGACCTTCCCAGTTTAACGCTGGAAAGGAAGGGGTTCATCCCAGACACACGCTGGGGAATAACGGGAAATGTGACCTTCCCAGTTCAACGCTGGGAAGGAAGGGGTTCATCCCAGTCACACGCTGGGAATAACGGGGGATGCGACCTTCCCAGTTCCTCACTGGGAAGGAAGGGGTTCATCCCAGACACACGCTGGGGAATAACGGGGGATGCGACCTTCCCAGTTCCACGCTGGGAAGGAAGGGGTTCATCCCAGTCACACGCTGGGGAATAACGGGGGATGCGACCTTCCCAGTTCCACGCTGGGAAGGAAGGGGTTCATCCCAGTCACACGCTGGGGAATAACGGGGGATGCGACCTTCCCAGTTCCTCGCTGGGAAGGAAGGGGATCATCCCAGACACACGCTGGGGAATAACGGGGGATGCGAACTTCCCAGTTTAATTCTGGGAAGGAAGGGGTTCATCCCAGTCACACGCTGGGGAATAACGGGGGATGCGACCTTCCCAGTTCCACGCTGAGAAGGAAGGGGTTCATCCCAGTCACACGCTGGGGAATAACAGGGGATGCGACCTTCCCAGTTCAACGCTGGGAAGGAAGGGGTTCATCCCAGTCACACGCTGGGGAATAACGGGGGATGCGACCTTCCCAGTTCCTCGCTGGGAAGGAAGGGGTTCATCCCAGACACACGCTGGGGAATAACGGGGGATGTGAACTTCCCAGTTTAATTCTGGGAAGGAAGGGGTTCATCCCAGTCACACGCTGGGGAATAACGGGGATGCGACCTTCCCAGTTCCACGCTGAGAAGGAAGGGTTTCATCCCAGTCACACGCTGGGGAATAACGGGGGATGCGACCTTCCCAGTTCCTCGCTGGGAAGGAAGGGGTTCATCCCAGTCACACGCTGGGGAATAACGGGGGATGCGACCTTCCCAGTTCCACGCTGGGAAGGAAGGGGTCATCCCAGACACACGCTGGGGAAAAAAGGGATTGCGGCGTCCCAGTTCCACGCTGGGAAGGAAGGGGTTCATCCCAGACACACGCTGGGGAATAACGGAGGATGCGACCTTTCCAGTTCCTCGCTGGGAAGGAAGGGGTTCATCCCAGACACACGCTGGGGAATAACGGGGAATGCGAACTTCCCAGTTCAACGCTGGGAAGGAAGGGGTTCATCCCAGTCACACGCTGGGGAATAACGGGGGATGCGACCTTCCCAGTTCCACGCTGGGAAGGAAGGGGTTCATCCCAGTCACACGCTGGGGAACAACAGGGAATGCGACCTTCCCAGTTCAACGCTGGGAAGGAAAGGGTTCATCCCAGTCACACGCTGGGGAATAACGGGGGATGCGACCTTTCCAGTTCCACGCTGGGAAGGAAGGGGTTCATCCCAGTCACACGCTGGGGAATAACGGGGGATGCGACCTTCCCAGTTTTTCGCTGGGAAGGAAGGGGTTCATCCCAGACACACGCTGGGGAATAACGGGGATGCGAACTTCCCAGTTTAATTCTGGGAAGGAAGGGGTTCATCCCAGTCACACGCTGGGGAATAACGGGGGTTGCGACCTTCCCAGTTCCACGCTGAGAAGGAAGGGTTTCATCCCAGTCACACGCTGGGGAATAACGGGGTATGCGACCTTCCCAGTTCCACGCTGGAAGGAAGGGGTTCATCCCAGACACACGCTGGGGAATAACGGGGGATGCGACCTTCCCAGTCTAATTCTGGGAAGGAAGGGGTTCATCCCAGACACACGCTGGGGAATAACGGGGGATGCGACCTTCCCAGTTTAACGCTGGAAAGGAAGGGGTTCATCCCAGACACACGCTGGGGAATAACGGGAAATGTGACCTTCCCAGTGCAACGCTGGGAAGGAAGGGGTTCATCCCAGTCACACGCTGGGAATAACGGAGGATGCGACCTTCCCAGTTCCTCACTGGGAAGGAAGGGGTTCATCCCAGACACACGCTGGGGAATAACGGGGGATGCGATGTTCCCAGTTCCACGCTGGGAAGGAAGGGGTTCATCCCAGTCACACGCTGGGGAATAACGGGGGATGCGACCTTCCCAGTTCCACGCTGGGAAGGAAGGGGTTCATCCCAGTCACACGCTGGGGAATAACGGGGGATGCGACCTTCCCAGTTCCTCGCTGGGAAGGAAGGGGTTAATCCCAGACACACGCTGGGGAATAACGGGGGATGCGAACTTCCCAGTTTAATTCTGGGAAGGAAGGGGTTCATCCCAGTCACACGCTGGGGAATAACGGGGGATGCGACCTTCCCAGTTCCACGCTGAGAAGGAAGGGGTTCATCCCAGTCACACGCTGGGGAATAACGGGGGATGCGACCTTCCCAGTTCCTCGCTGGGAAGGAAGGGGTTCATCCCAGACACACGCTGGGGAATAACGGGGGATGCGAACTTCCCATTTTAATTCTGGGAAGGAAGGGGTCATCCCAGTCACACGCTGGGGAATAACGGGGATGCGACCTTCCCAGTTCCACGCTGGGAAGGAAGGGGTTCATCCCAGACACACGCTGGGGAATAACAGGGGATGCGAACTTCCCAGTTCAACGCTGGGAAGGAAGGGGTTCATCCCAGTCACACGCTGGGGAATAACGGGGGATGCGACCTTCCCAGTTCCACGCTGGGAAGGAAGGGGTTCATCCCAGTCACACGCTGGGGAATAACGGGGGATGCGACCTTCCCAGTTCCACGCTGGGAAGGAAGGGGTCATCCCAGACACACGCTGGGGAAAAACGGGATTGCGGCGTCCCAGTTCCACGCTGGGAAGGAAGGGTTTCATCCCAGACACACGCTGGGGAATAACGGAGGATGCGACCTTTCCAGTTCCTCGCTGGGAAGGAAGGGGTTCATCCCAGACACACGCTGGGGAATAACGGGAATGCGACCTTCCCAGTTCAACACTGGGAAGGAAGGGGTTCATCCCAGTCACACGCTGGGGAATAACGGGGGATGCGACCTTCCCAGTTCCACGCTGGGAAGGAAGGGGTTCATCCCAGTCACACGCTGGGGAACAACGGGGAATGCGACCTTCCCAGTTCAACGCTGGGAAGGAAGGGGTTCATCCCAGTCACACGCTGGGGAATAACGGGGGATGCGACCTTCCCAGTTCCTCGCTGGGAAGGAAGGGGTTCATCCCAGTCACACGCTGGGGAATAACGGGGGATGCGACCTTCCCAGTTTAATTCTGGGAAGGAAGGGGTTCATCCCAGTCACACGCTGGGGAATAACGGGGGATGCGACCTTCCCAGTTCCACGCTGGGAAGGAAGGGGTTCATCCCAGTCACACGCTGGGGAATAACAGGGGATGCGACCTTCCCAGTTCAACGCTGGGAAGGAAGGGGTTCATCCCAGTCACACGCTGGGGAATAACGGGGGATGCGACCTTCCCAGTTCCACGCTGGGAAGGAAGGGGTTCATCCCAGTCACACGCTGGGGAATAACGGGGTATGCGACCTTCCCAGTTCCTCGCTGGGAAGGAAGGGGTTCATCCCAGAAACACGCTGGGGAATAACGGGGATGCGACCTTCCCAGTTTAATTCTGGGAAGGGAGGGGTTCATCCCAGACACACGCCGGGGAATAACGGGGGATGCGACCTTCCCAGTTTAACGCTGGGAAGGAAGGGGTTCAACCCAGACACACGCTGGGGAATAACGGGAAATGTGACCTTCCCAGTTCAACGCTGGGAAGGAAGGGGTTCATCCCAGTCACACGCTGGGAATAACGGAGGATGCGACCTTCCCAGTTCCTCACTGGGAAGGAAGGGGTTCATCCCAGACACATGCTGGGGAATAACGGGGGATGCGATGTTCCCAGTTCCACGCTGGGAAGGAAGGGGTTCATCCCAGTCACACGCTGGGGAATAACGGGGGATGCGACCTTCCCAGTTCCACGCTGGGAAGGAAGGGGTTCATCCCAGTCACACGCTGGGGAATAACGGGGGATGCGACCTTCCCAGTTCCTCGCTGGGAAGGAAGGGGTTCATCCCAGACACACACTGGGGAATAACGGGGGATGCGAACTTCCCAGTTTAATTCTGGGAAGGAAGGGGTTCATCCCAGTCACACGCTGGGGAATAACGGGGGTTGCGACCTTCCCAGTTCCACGCTGGGAAGGAAGGGGTTCATCCCAGTCACACGCTGGGGAATAACAGGGGATGCGACCTTCCCAGTTCAACGCTGGGAAGGAAGGGGTTCATCCCAGTCACACGCTGGGGAATAACGGGGGATGCGACCTTCCCAGTTCCACGCTGGGAAGGAAGGGGTTCATCCCAGTCACACGCTGGGGAATAACGGGGTATGCGACCTTCCCAGTTCCACGCTGGTAAGGAAGGGGTTCATCCCAGACACACGCTGGGGAATAACGGGGGATGCGACGTTCCCAGTTTAATTCTGGGAAGGAAGGGGTTCATCCCAGACACACGCGGGGAATAACGGGGGATGCGACCTTCCCAATTTAACGCTGGAAAGGAAGGGGTTCATCCCAGACACACGCTGGGGAATAACGGGAAATGTGACCATCCCAGTTCAACGCTGGGAAGGAAGGGGTTCATCCCAGTCACACGCTGGGAATAACGGAGGATTCGACCTTCCCAGTTCCTCGCGGGGAAGGAAGGGGTTCATCCCAGACACACGCTGGGGAATAACGGGGAATGCGACCTTCCCAGTTCAACGCTGGGAAGGAAGGGGTTCATCCCAGTCACACGCTGGGGAATAACGGGGGATGCGACCTTCCCAGTTCCACGCTGGGAAGGAAGGGGTTCATCCCAGTCACACGCTGGGGAACAACGGGGAATGCGACTTTCCCAGTTCAACGCTGGGAAGGAAGGGGTTCATCCCAGTCACACGCTGGGGAATAACGGGGGATGCGACCTTCCCAGTTCCACGCTGGGAAGGAAGGGGTTCATCCCAGTCACACGCTGGGGAATAACGGGGATGCGCCGTTCCCAGATCCTCGCTGGGAAGGAAGGGGTTCATCCCAGACACACGCTGGGGAATAACGGGGGATGCGAACTTCCCAGTTTAATTCTGGGAAGGAAGGGGTTAATCCCAGTCACACGCTGGGGAATAACGGGGGTTGCAACCTTCCCAGTTCCACGCTGGGAAGGAAGGGGTTCATCCCAGTCACACGCTGGGGAATAACAGGGGATGCGACCTTCCCAGTTCAACGCTGGGAAGGAAGGGGTTCATCCCAGTCACACGCTGGGGAATAACGGGGATGCGAACTTCCCAGTTCCACGCTGGGAAGGAAGGGGTTCATCCCAGTCACACGCTAGGGAATAACGGGGTATGCGACCTTCCCAGTTCCTCGCTGGTAAGGAAGGGGTTCATCCCAGACACACGTCGGGGAATAACGGGGGATGCGACCTTCCCAGTTTAACGCTGGAAAGGAAGGGGTTCATCCCAGTCACACGCTGGGGAATAACGGGGTATGCGACCTTCCCAGTTCCACGCTGGGAAGGAAGGGGTTCATCCCAGTCACACGCTGGGGAATAACGGGGGATGCGACCTTCCCAGTTCCACGCTGGGAAGGAAGGGGTTCATCCCAGACACACGCTGGGGAATAACGGGGGATGCGACCTTCCCAGTTTAATTCTGGGAAGGAAGGGGTTCATCCCAGACACACGCCGGGGAATAACGGGGGATGCGACCTTCCCAGTTTAACGCTGGAAAGGAAGGGGTTCTTCCCAGACACACGCTGGGGAATAACAGGGATGCGACATTCCCAGTTCCACGCTGGGAAGGAAGGGGTCCATCCCAGTCAAAAGCTGGGGAATAACGGGATGCGACCTTCCCAGTTCCACGCTGGGAAGGAAGGGGTTCATCCCAGTCACACGCTGGGGAATAACGGGGGATGCGACCTTCCCAGTTCAACGCTGGGAAGGAAGGGGTTCATCCCAGTCACACGCTGGGGAATAACGGGGGATGCGACCTTCCCAGTTCCACGCTGGGAAGAAAGGGGTTGATCCCAGACACACGCTGGGGAATAACGGGGGATGCGACCTTCCCAGTTCCTCGCTGGGAAGGAAGGGGTTCATCCCAGTCACACGCTGGGGAATAACGGAGGATGCGACCTTCCCAGTTTAATTCTGGGAAGGAAGGGGTTCATCCCAGTCACACGCTGGGGAATAACGGGGGATGCGACCTTCCCAGTTCCACGCTGGGAAGGAAGGGGTTCATCCCAGACACACGCTGGGGAATAACGGGGGATGCGACCTTCCCAGTTCACGCTGGGAAGGAAGGGGTTCATCCCAGACACACGCTGGGGAATAACGGGGGATGCGACGTCCCAGTTCCACGCTGGGAAGGAAGGGGTTCATCCCAGTCACACGCTGGGGAATAACGGGGGATGCGACCTTCCCAGTTTAACGCTGGGAAGGAAGGGGTTCATCCCAGACACACGCCAGGGAATAACGGGGGATGCGACCTTCCCAGTTCCACGCTGGGAAGGAAGGGGTTCATCCAGTCACACGCTGGGGAATAAACGGGGATGCGACCTTCCCAGTTCCAAGCTGGGAAGGAAGGGTTCATCCCAGTCACACTGGGGAATAACGGGGATGCGACCTTCCCAGTTCCACGCTGGGAAGGAAGGGGTTCATCCCAGTCACACGCTGGGGAATAACGGGGGATGCGACGTTCCCAGTTCCACGCTGGGAAGGAAAGGGTTCATCCCAGACACACGCTGGGGAATAACGGGGATGCGACGTTCCCAGTTCCACGCTGGGAAGGAAGGGGTTCATCCCAGTCACACGCTGGGGAATAACGGAGGATGCGACCTTCCCAGTTCCTCGCTGGGAAGGAAGGGGTTCATCCCAGACACACGCTGGGGAATAACGGGGGATGCGACCTTCCCAGTTTAACGCTGGGAAGGAAGGGGATCATCACAGACACACGCTGGGGAATAACGGGGAATGCGACCTTCCCAGTTCAGCGCTGGGAAGGAAGGGGTTCATCCCAGTCACACGCTGGGGAATAACGGGGAATGCGACCTTCCCAGTTCAACGCTGGGAAGGAAGGGGTTCATCCCAGTCACACGCTGGGGAATAACGGGGGATGCGACCTTCCCAGTTCCACGCTGGGAAGGAAGGGGTTCATCCCAGTGACACGCTGGGGAATAACGGGGGATGCGACCTTCCCAGTTCCACGCTGGGAAGGAAGGGGTTCATCCCAGACACACGCTGGGGAATAAGGGGGGATGCGACGTTCCCAGTTCCACGCTGGGAAGGAAGGGGTTCATCCCAGTCACACGCTGGGGAATAACGGGGATGCGACCTTCCCAGTTCCTTGCTGGGAAGGAAGGGGTTCATCCCAGACACACGCTGGGGAATAACGGGGGATGCGAACTTCCCAGTTTAACGCTGGGAAGGAAGACATTCATCCCAGACACACGCTGGGGAATAACGGGGATGCGACCTTCCCAGTTCACGCTGGGAAGGAAGGGGTTCATCCCAGTCACACGCTGGGGAATAACGGGGGAATGCGACCTTCCCAGTTCACGCTGGGAAGGAAGGGTTCATCCCAGTCACACGCTGGGGAATAACGGGGGAATGCGACCTTCCCAGTTCCACGCTGGGAAGGAAGGGGTTCATCCCAGTCACACGCTGGGGAATAACGGGGGATGCGACGTTTCCTGTTCCACGCTGGGAAGGATGGGATTCATCCCAGTCACACGCTGGGGAATAACGGGGGATGCGACGTTCCCAGTTCCATGCTGGGAAGGAAGGGGTTCATCCCAGTCACAGGCTGGGGAATAACGGGGGATGCGACGTTCCCAGTTCCATTCTGGGAAGGAAGGGGTTCATCCCAGTCACACGCTGGGGAATAACGGGGGATGCGACCTTCCCAGTTCCACGCTGGGAAGGAAGGGGTTCATCCCAGTCACACGCTGGGGAATAACGGGGGATGCGATGTTCCCAGTTCCACGCTGGGAAGGAAGGGGTCCATCCCAGTCACACGCTGGGGAATAACGGGGGATGCGACGTTCCCAGTTCCACGCTGGGAAGGAAGGGTTCATCCCAGTCACACGCTGGGGAATAACGGGGATGCGACCTTCCCAGTTCCTCGCTGGGAAGGAAGGGGTTCATCCCAGACACACGCTGGGGAATAACAGGGATGCGACCTTCCCAGTTGCAAGCTGGGAAGGAAGGATATCATCCCAGTCACACGCTGGGGAATAACGGAGGATGCGACCTTCCCAGTTCCACGCTGGGAAGGAAGGGGTTCATCCCAGTCACACGCTGGGGAAATTTGGGGGATGCGACGTTCCCAGTTCCACGCTGGGAAGGAAGGGGTTCATCCCAGTAACACGCTGGGGAAGGAAGGGGGATGCAACGTTCCCAGTTCCACGCTGGGAAGGAAGGGGTTCATCCCAGTCACATGCTGAGGAATGAGAGGACATACCCAAAGGGATCCATCGCTGTTGTGGGATTATGGGAGTCCGTTCGGTCATATTGGACCGAGGGTTTGGAAGTCCCATGATCGGTCAGTACGGAGCCAGCTGTTTCTCCTCTCGGAATGCCAGACTAACCTTGGCTGTCCCTCTCTCCTGTTGCCCATTCCATAAATTCCATAGTTGGTCATCCCAGAGGGCAGTTAGGAATCAGGATGGGCTGGCGGGTGAGTGTGGGCTGGGGAATGGGCTCCGTGCCTTGATGTTGGCCTGTTCATGGGGGCTGGTGTCCGTCCGTCTGTCTTCCCAGTGGATTTGCAGGATCTAGCCCAGCCAGTGTGAGTGGGAATGCTCCAGTGGATCCTCCCCGTGGATGGTGATGATTGGGGTTGGGGTTGCTGCACAATGCTAGGCCGGGTTGATGCAGGCTCTGCTCCTTGTTGATCTTCGGGGGGTGAGACCCATGCTCTCATCTCCCTCCATCAATGAGCTGACCATGGTCTGGAGGAGATGCTCTCATCCATCATCCACCTCCTACAGCTCCATGACACTGGCTGGGGCTGACATTGATGATTGAGGGTTAAGGGGAGGTGAAGCATTGCATCAACAATCAGCCCTCAAAGCAGCCAATCCACTCACACTCATCCCCCAGGCAACCAATCCCCTCACACTCAGCCCCCAGGCAACCAATCCCCTCACAATCAACCCCCAGGAAACCAATCCCCTCACACTCAGCCCCCAGGCAACCAATACCCTCACAATCAGCCCCCTCATCAACCAATCCCCTCACACTCAGCCCCCCATCAACCAATCCCCTCACAATCAGTCTCCCAAGATCTAATCACCTTACAATCAGCCCCCCAGGCAACCAATCCCCTCACTTTCAACCCCCCAAGAACCTACCCCCTCACACTCAGCCCCCAAGAACCAATCCACTCACAATCAGCCCCCCCAAGAACCATTCCCCTCACAGTCAGCCCCCCCAAGAACCAATCCACTCACAATCAGCCCCCAAGAACCAATCCCCTCACAATCAGCCCCCCCAAGAACCAATCCCCTCACAGTCAGCCCCCCCAAGAACCAATCCCCTCACAATCAGCCCCCCCCAAGAACCAAACTACTCACACTCAGCCCCTCCCACAACCAGATCCCCCACAATTAGACTCCGACAACCAAACCCCTCCAAGCAGTGCCCCAATAGACTGTTCCCCAACAACAAATCCCCCAACAAACTTCCTCCTGACACTACGTCCCTGCAAACAATTTGTCCCCCAGCAATGTGTCCCCAAACAAAAAGTCTCCCAAAAAAGGAATCCCCAAACAAACTGACCGCCAACAAACAGCCCCTCCAACAATAAGTCCCCCAACAAGCAGGATGATCCTAACCCCACACACACTCCTATATACACACACAGACACACGTATACACAGACACGTACACAGACACTCACACACACACTCCCACACTCACACACACTCTCCAACAGACACACCCGCTCCCCAACTCACACATACATCCTCACACAGACTTAGACCACTCTACACACTCACACACACACACTCCTACAGACACACACACTCACACATACATCCTCTCATAGACTTAGACACTCCACACTCACACGCACGTATACACTCTCTCCAGCAGACAGCCACATCCCCCCAGACAGACAGATCACGCACACACACACGTACACACACGTACACACATACACACACACACGTATACACACACAGACACACGTATACACAGACACGTACACACAGACACTCACACACACCCTGACACACACACTCCCACACTCACACATGTACCCTCTCACAGACTTAGATCACACAATACACACACACACACACACACACACACACACTCCGACAGACACACCCACTCCCACACTCGCACATAAATCCTCTCACAGACTTAGACCACACTATACACTCACAAACACACACTCCCAGACTCACACATACATCCTCTCAAAGACTGAGACAACTCTATACACACAAACACACACACACACACACTCCTATAGACACACACACGTACACACAAACATGTACATTTGTGGGTGAATTTGTACTTGCAGTGTTACATTGTACTTTGCTCAAGAACTGCATGAATCCATGTAAGAGGCTGTTAGCTCACGTTTTAGATTAGAATCCGCCCAAACCTTGTGGCACAGACAGAGAACACAGGGGCTGACCCCTTCAACATATGATCCAGCTCACACCAATTGTTACAGTTAACCTGAGAATGTAACTTTTGAAAGAATGTTTTGTGATTTACACATGAAGGAAGTGAAACTATCAAAGTATTCCAACAGATGAAAGTAATAAACAATCAAGGTATTTTTCAGTCTATAATTCCAGTTACATCACACTGTAAACGTTTGCTACAAATGCTGTCTCTTACAATTGTGTATTCCCACAACCACCTGATGAAGGAGCAGCGCTCCGAAAGCTAGTGCTTCCAATTAAACCTATTGGACTATAACCTGGTCATAGAGTCATAGAGACATAGAGATATACAGCATGGAAACAGACCCTTCTGACTAACCCGTCCATGCCGACCAGATATCCCAACGCAATCTAGTCCCACCTGCCAGCACCTGGCCCATATCCCTCCAAACCCTTCCTAGTCATATACCCATCCAAATGCATCTTAAATGTTGCAATTGTACCAGCCTCCACCACATCCTCTGGCAGCTCATTCCATACACGTACCACCCTCTGTGTGAAAAAGTTGCCCCTTAGGTCTCTTTTATATCTTTCCCCTCTCGCCCTAAACCTATGCCCTCTAGTTCTGGACTCCCCGACCCCAGGGAAAATATTTTGCTTATTTACCCTATCCATGGCCCTCATAATTTTGTAAACCTCTATAAGATCACCCCTTAGCCTCCAATGCTCCAGGGAAAACAGTCCCAGCCTGTTCAGCCTCTCCCGATAGTTCAAATCCTCCAACCCTGGCAACATCCTTGTAAATCTTTTCTGAACCCTTTCAAGTTTCACAACATCTTTCCGATAGGAAGGAGACCAGAATTGCACAAAATATTCCAACAGTGGCCTAACCAATGTCCTGTACAGCCGCAACATGACCTCCCAACTCCTGTACTCAATACTCTGACCAATAAAGGAAAGCATACCAAACGCCGCCTTCACTATCCTACACCTGTGACTCCACTTTCAAGGAGCTATGAACCTGCACCCTGAGGTCTCTTTGTTCAGCAACACTCCCTCGGACCTTACCATTAAGTGTATGAGTCCTGCTAAGATTTGTTTTCCCAAAATGCAGTACCTCGCATTTATCTGAATTAAACTCCATCTGCCACTTCTCAGCCCATTGGCCTATCTGGTCCAGATCCTGTTGTAATCTGAGGTAACCCTCTTCGCTGTCCACTACACCTCCAATTTTAGTGTCATCTGCAAACTTACTAACTGTATCTCTCATGCTCGCATCCAAATCATTTATGTAAATGACAAAAAGTAGGGGACCCAGCACTGATCCTTGTGGCACTCCACTGATCACAGGCCTCCAGTCTGAAAAACAACCCTCCACCACCACCAGTCTTCTACCTTTGAGCCAGTTCTGTATCCAAATGGCTAGTTCTCCCTGTATTCCGTGAGATCTAACCTTGCTAATCAGTCTCCCATGGGGAACCTTGTCGAACGCCTTACTGAAGTCCATATAGATCACATCTACTGCTCTGCCCTCATCAATCTTCTTTGTTACTTCCTCAAAAAACTCAATCAAGTTTGTGAGACATGATTTCCCATGCACAAAGCCATGTTGACAATCCCGAATCAGTCCTTGCCTTTCCAAATACATGTACATCCTTTCCCTCAGGATTCCCTCCAACAACTTGCCCACCACCGAGGTCAGGCTCACTGGCCTATAGTTCCTGGCTTGTCTTTACCACCTTTCTTAAACAGTGGCACCACGTTAGCCAACTTCCAGTCTTCCAGCACCTCACCTGTGACTATCGATGATACAAATATCTCAGCAAGAGACCCAACATTCACTTTTCTAGTTTCCCACAGAGTTCTCGGGTACACCTGATCAGGTCCTGGGGATTTATCCACCTTTAAGACATTTCAAGACATCCAGCACTTGCTTCTCTGTAATCTGGACATTTTGCAGGATGTCACCATTTATTTCCCTACAGTCTATATCTACCATATCCTTTTCCACAGTAAATACTAATGCAAAATACTCATTTAGTATCTCCCCCATTTTCTGTGGCTCCACACAAAGGCCACCTTGCTGATCTTTGAGGGGCCCTATTCTCTCCCTAGTTACCCTTTTGTCCTTAATGTATTTGCAAAAACCCTTTGGATTCTCCTTAATATTTGCTATTTGCCAAAGCTATCTCATGTCCCCTTGTTGCCCTCCTGATTTCCCCCTTAAGTATCCTCCTACTGCCTTTATACTCTTCTCAGGGTTCCCTCGGTCTGGTGTTGTGTGATTTTTCCCTTTCCCCTCGTTGATATAAATGACAAACAGCAGTGGAGCCCACACCGATCCCCACAGAGCACTGCCATTGGTAGGCTTCCAGTCCAAAACACAATCCCCTCCCCACCCCCTCCCCGGGTACTACCATCCAGCCAATCTTGTAGCCATCTGGCTCACTCTCCCTGGATCCTTTGTGATCAAACGTTCCCACCCAGTCTGCCGTGTGGAGTTTGTTGAAGGCCTTGCTAAAGTCCATGTCGACAACATTGACTGCTCTCCCCTCTTGGTGACATTCTCAAAGAACTCCAGCCAGCCTGAGGGACATGGTTTCCCACGCACAAAGTCCTTGCCTCTCGAGCTGCAGGTAAAATGCTGTCTCTCAGAATCCCCCCTTCCCCACCCACTGGGCCCTGACTGACTGCTCCATAGTTCCCTGGGTTTCCCTTGCAGCCTTTCTCCTGATGGTGAGACAAAGATGAAGCTCTCTGTGGGAATGTTGGGAATTGATGTTGGAATGATACTCACTCCCTGAGGAATAATCAATCTGAGAGCCCCATCCAAACGCAAGAATGAGGATCTGAAGTTCCAGACGGGAAGCTGAAGCAAACTTCATCTGAGTTGAATCAAATCTACACACGGTGGCTCAGTGGTTAGTGCTGGTGCCCCACAGCGCCAGGGACCCAGGTTCGATTCCAGCCTCAGGCGACTGTCTGTGTGGAGTTTGCACATTCTCCCCGTGTCTGCGTGGGTTTCCTCCGGGTGCTCCAGTTTCCTCCCACTGTCCAAAGATGTTAGGGTGGATTGGCCATGGGAAATGCAGGGTTACAGGGATGGGGTGAATCTGGATGGGATGCCCTTTGGAGGGTTGGTGTGGACTCAATGGGCTGAATGGCCTGCTTCCACACTGTGGAGATTCTATAATTCCACACACACAGACCCTCTCTCACACACTCACACAGCTCCCCCCCCCACCCCCCAGAGCTCTCTGCAGTGTGGGCTGTGTGAAACCTCCGTTATGCAGCTGACCATCAGTCCCCTGGTGCTCCTTCCTCCCTGTATCCTTTAGGGAGGGTTTGTTCACAGTGAGGCCAAGCGACTTCTTTCTGACATGGAAGGTAAGGCAGGGTGGGGATGGTGTGAGACTCCAGGGAGATGCAGAGTGAGTGAGCTCTGTGAGAGTGAGCACAGAGCCTGGGAGGTACGGCCCGGTCCAGTCCATCAGCTGTGTGTGTGTCCCTGAGCACACAGGATCCTTGCTATAGCGTTACACTGAGAGTTACCAGGTCAGCCTGAGGGGGCAGACTCACGCTGTAGGTCGATCAGAAGGGTGTCAGGATGGGAGGCAGACTCCAGCAGCTCATCCTCTCCACGCTGGCTTACACCTCTTCCTATCTTCGATGTTTCAATGTTTATTTATCCCTTAACCAACATACTTAAAGCCATGTCAACTAGTCAGTGCTCTGACTGAATTTTCTATTCCAGTCATTAAAGTCCTAGAGCATGGAAACAGACCCTTCGGCCCAACTCGCCCATGCCCATCCCAACCTAAACCAGTCCCGATTCCTTGTGGGTTGGGGCGATTGTGGTATCAAGGGTGAGGGCGGCTGGTATCACCTGTTCCACAAAACCCCTGACCCCACGCCCCCCACCCCACCAACTGGCAAAGGTTTCAGTTCAAACCCCACCATGGCAGCGGGATCCATGACCCCAGAGAAAGGCAAAATAGTCCAAATAAAGGCCACAGAAATCAGCAAACCACGAGAGAGGAGATTCTCATCGTTTCGGGGGGTTTATTTGAAGGTGGGAGATGGTGAAGGTGACCATGTCAAGGTAGACATTAACAGGTATCTCCAGCACCAGGTCTCACCAGCCCAGCCCTTCATTTGTAGACTTTCTGCAGGTTTTTTGCAAGCTGCTGCATCCGAGGAGATTTTGGGTCAATAAGTTTGAACAATTCCTTCTCCTTCATCAGCTTCTCGTGGGCCTCATGGAACAGCCCCTTCCCCACGGCACGTGTGACTCGCTCCCGCCATTCCATGAGCTTCGGGCGACCTTCCAGAGGGTCGAGTCCTGTTCCCACAGGCTGCAGGGAGAAGGGGAAGGTAACAAAACAGGGAGAGAGAGAGAGGGGGAGGGGGAGAGAGGGAGGGAGGGAGGGAGAGGTAGAGAGGGAGG
>NC_083424.1:55679080-55681607 GCF_020745735.1 Hemiscyllium ocellatum
TTAAGCTATAATCACTGAACTAACACGTGCACTGTGGTTCATTGAATCAATGTGCAAAACCTGTGGCATTGAATGAATGAGTTAAGCTTGAGAATCCTGAAACACTGCATGAATGTGCAGTTGAATTTAACTCATAATTCAGTTAAGTTCGAATCATTGAAACAATGAAGAACGTTTGATTCACTGAAGGCATGACTGATGACTGATTCGATCTTTGAATGACTGCTATTCGTTCTATGGATAAAATCGTTAAACTATAACCACTGAACTAACAATTGCTGTGTGTTTCATTGAATCAATGTGAAAACTTGTGACATTGAATGAATGAGTTACGCTTGAAATACGAAATGAATCAGAGTTGCTCTACTCATTGAATTAACACATGCAGTCTTTTTTACTGACAGAATGCTCTCCACATTGGATTATCACTTGTATTGTGTTTCATTGAATGCATAAGTTAATCTTGAAACACTGAATGAAAGTGCAGTTGAATTTAACTAATAATTCATCTACGTTCGTGTCATTGAAATAATAAAATAACGTTTGATTCACTGAATGTACGACTTATGATTGATTCAATGATTGAATGACTCAAGTTCTTTCTATGGAATAAAATCGTAAAGCTATAATCACTGAACTAACACGTTGCAGTGTGTTTCATTGAATGAACGTTGAAACCTTCTGGCATTGAAACGTTGAGTTAAGCTTGAAATATGAAATGACCCAGAGAAGCTCTACTCTTTGAGGTAACACATTCAGTCTGCTTCATTGAATGATGCGAACAGTTTGTTTGACAGAATGTATGCTTGCAGTGTGTTTCATTGAATGATCGAGTGCAGTTTGAGTCATTGAATGAATGAATCCAGTTGAGTTCACGAAAGAAATGAGTTAAGTGTGTGACATTGAATCAATGTGAAACGATTGATTAATAGAATCAATGACTGGACGTTGATTCATTGATTGAATGAATGCAGTTTGTTTTATTTAATGAAAGCTCGAGTAAGAAAGAGAAGCTGTACTCATTGAAGTAACACGTGCAGTTTGTTTTATTGAACGAATGAATTAAGCTTAAAATCTTGAATGAATGAGAGAAGCTACTCAATGAATTCGCAAGTGCAGTCTGTTTCATTGTATGAATGCATTTAGTTTATATCACTTTCTAAATGCATGGACAACGTGTCATTGAGTGGATAGCAAAATCTCTACACATTGGATTATCACTTGTATTGTGTTTCATTGAATGCATGAGTCAACCTTGAATCATTGAATGAATGAGTTCAGTTGAATTTGACTAATAATTCAGTTAAGTTGGCATCTTTGAAAAAATGAAAAAGGTTTGATTCATTGAATCTATGATGAAAGATTGATTCGATGATTCAATGAGTGCAGTTCGTTCTATGGAATAAAAGCGTTAAGCTATAATCACTGAACTAACACGTGCACTGTGGTTCATTGAATCAATGTGCAAAACCTGTGGCATTGAATGAACGAGTTAAGCTTGAGAATCTTGAAACACTGCATGAATGTGCAGTTGAATTTAACTAATAATTCAGTTAAGTTCGTATCATTGAATCAATGAAGAACATTTGATTCACTGAAGGCATGACTGATGACTGATTCGGTGTTTGAATGACTGATGTTCGTTCTATGGAATAAAATCGTTAAACTATATCACTGCTCTAACAATTGCTGTGTGTTTCATTGAATCAATGTGTAAAACTTGTGGCATTGACTGAATGAGTTAAGCTTGAAATATGAAATGAATCAGAGTTGCTCTACTCATTGAATTAACACATGCAGTCTTTTTTACTGACAGAATGCTCTCCACATTGGATTATCACTTGTATTGTGTTTCATTGAATGCAAAAGTTAATCTTGAAACACTGAAGGAATGTGCAGTTGAATTCAACTAATAATTCAGTTAAGTTGGCATCTTTGAAAAAATGAAAAAGGTTTGATTCACTGAATCTATGATGAAAGATTGATTCGATGAGTCAATGAGTGCAGTTCGTTCTATGGAATAAAAGCGTTAAGCGATAATCACTGAACTAACACGTGCACTGTGGTTCATTGAATCAATGTGCAAAACCTGTGGCATTGAATGAACGAATTAAGCTTGAGAATCTTGAAACACTGCATGAATGTGCAGTTGAATTTAACTAATAATTCAGTTAAGTTCGTATCATTGACACAATGAAGAACGTTGGATTCACTGAAGGAATGACAGATGACTGATTCGATGTTTGAATGACTGCTGTTCGGTCTATGGAATAAATCGTTCAACTATAATCACTGAACTCACAATTTCTGTGTGTTTCATTGAATCAAGTGTAAAACTTGTGGCATTCACTCATCAGTTAAGCTTGAAATATGAAATGAATCAGAGTTGCTCTACTCATTGAATTAACACATGCAGTCTTTTTTACTGACAGAATGCCTGCAGTTTGTTTCACTGAATGTATGTTCAGTATGCAGTATGTTTCATTGCATAGATGGGAAATGCTCTCCACATTGGATTATAACTTGT
>NC_083424.1:55682107-55724306 GCF_020745735.1 Hemiscyllium ocellatum
AGAACGAACTGCACTCATTGAATCATCGAATCAATCTTTCACCATAGTTTCAGTGAATCAAACCTTTTTCATTTTTTCAAAGATGCCAACTTAACTGAATTATTAGTTGAATTCAACTGCCCATTCATTCAGTATTTCAAGATTAAATTTTGCATTCACTGAAACAAAATACAAGTTATAATCCAATGTGGAGAGCATTTCCCATCTATGCAATGAAACATACTGCATACTGAACATACATTCAGTGAAACAAGCTGCAGGCATTCTGTCAGTAAAAAAGACTGCATGTGTTAATTCAATTAGTGGAGCAACTCTGATTCATTTCATATTTCAAGCTTAACTCATTCATTCAAGGCCACAAGATTTACACATTGATTCAATGAAAACACAGCAATTGTTAGTTCAGTGATTATAGTTTAAACATTTTATTCCATAGATCGAACAGCAGTCATTCAAAGAACGAATCATTCATCAGTCATGCCTTCAGTGAATCAAATGTTCTTCATTGTTTCATTGATACGAACTTAACTGAATTATTAGTTAAATTCAACTGCACATTCATGCATTTTTTTCATGATTCTCAAGCTTAACTCGTTCATTCAATGCCACAGGTTTTTGCACATTGATTCAATGAACCACAGTGCACTTGTTAGTTTAGTGAATATAGCTTAACGCTTTTATTCCATAGAACGAACTGCACTCATTGAATCTTCGAATCAATCTTTCATCATAGATTCTTCGAATCAAACATTTTTCATTTTTTCAAAGATGTCAACTTAACTGAATTGTTAGTTGATTTCAATTGCACATTCATTCAGTGTTTCAAGATTAACTTTAGCATTCAATGAGTGTAGCAACTCTGATTCATTTCATATTTCAAGCTTAACTCATTCATTCAATGCTACAAGTTTTACACATTGATTCAATGAAACAGACAGCAATTGTTAGTTCAGTGGTTATAGTTGAAGGCTTGTATTCCATAGAACGAACAGCAGTCATTCAAAGATCCAATCTGTCATCAGTCATGCCTTCAGTGAATCAAACGTTTTTCATTGATTCAATGATACGAACTTAACTGAATTATGAGTTAAATTCAACTGCACATTCATGCAATTTTTCAAGATTCTCAAGCTTAACTCGTTCATTCAATGCCACAGGTTTTGCACATTGATTCAATGAACCACAGTGCACGTGTTAGTTCAGTGATTATAGCTTAACGTTTTTATTCCATAGAACGCACTGCGCTCATTGAATCATTGAATCAATCTTTCACCATAGATTCAGTGAATCAAACCTTTTTCATTTTATCAAAGATGCCAACTTAACTGAATTATTAGTTGAATTCAACTGCACATTCATTCAGTGTTTCAGATTAAATTTTGCATTCACTGAAACAAAATACATGTGATAATCCAATGTGGAGTTAATTTCCCATCTATGAGATGAAACATACTGCATGCATTCATTCACTGAAACAAACTGCAGGCATTCTGTCAGTAAAAAGACTGCATGTGTTAATTCAATGAGGAGAGCAACTCTGATTCATTTCATATTTCAAGCTTAACTCATTCATTCAATGCTACAAGTTTAACACATTTATTCAATGAAACACACAGCAATTGATAGTTCAGTGTTTATAGTTTAACGATTTTATTCCATAGAACGAACAGCAGTCATTCAAGGATCGAATCAGTCATTAGACATGCCTTCAGTGAATCAAATGTTCTTCATTGTTTCAATGACACGAACTTAACTGAATTATTAGTTAAATTCAACTGCACATTCATGCAGTGTTTCAAGATTCCCAAGCTTAACTCATTCATTCAATGCCTCAGTGCACGTTTTAGTTCAGTGATTATAGCTTAACGCTTTTATTCCATAGAACGAACTGCACTCATTGAATCATCGAATCAATCTTTCTCATAGATTCAGTGAATCAAACCTTTTTCATTTTTTCAAAGATGCCAACTTAACTGAATTATTAGTTGAATTCAACTGCACATTCATTCAGTGTTTCAAGATTAAATTTGCATTCACTGAAACAAATACAAGTGATAATCCAATGTGGAGAGCATTTCCCATCTATGCAATGAAACATACTGCATACTGAACATACATTCAGTGAAACAAACTGCAGGCATTCTGTCAGTAAAAAAGACTGCATGTGTTAATTCAATGAGTAGAGAAACTCTGATTCATTTCATATTTCAAGCTTAACTCATTGAGTCAATGCCACAAGTTTTACACATTGATTCAAAGAAACACACAGCAATTGTGAGTTCAGTGATTATAGTTGAACGATTTCATTGCATAGAACGGACAGCAGTCATTCAAGAATCGAATCAGTCATCAGTCATGCCTTCAGTGAATCAAATGTTCTTCATTGTGTCAATGATGCGAACTTAACTGAATTATGAGTTAAATTCAACTGCACATTCATGCAATCTTTCAAGATTCTCAAGCCTAACTCATTCATTCAATGCCACAGGTTTTGTACATTGATTCAATGAGCCACAGTGCACGTGTTAGTTCAGTAATTATAGCTTAACTCTTTTATTCCATAGAACCAACTGCACTCATTGAATCATCGAATCAATCTTTCACCATAGTTTCAGTGAATCAAACCTTTTTCATTTTTTCAAAGATGCCAACTTAACTGAATTATTAGTTGAATTCAACTGCCCATTCATTCAGTATTTCAAGATTAAATTTTGCATTCACTGAAACAAAATACAAGTTATAATCCAATGTGGAGAGCATTTCCCATCTATGCAATGAAACATACTGCATACTGATCATACATTCAGTGAAACAAGCTGCAGGCATTCTGTCAGTAAAAAAGACTGCATGTGTTAATTCAATTAGTGGAGCAACTCTGATTCATTTCATATTTCAAGCGTAACTCATTCAGTCAATGCCACAAGTTTTACACATTGATTCAATGAAACACACAGCAATTGTTAGAGCAGTGATATAGTTTAAAGATTTTACTCCATAGAACGAACAGCAGTCATTCAAGAATCGAATCAGTCATCAGTCATGCCTTCAGAGAATCCAACGTTCTTCATTGTTTCAATGATTCGAACTTAACTGAATTATTAGTTAAATTCAACTGCACATTCATGCAGTGTTTCAAGATTCTCAAGCTTAACTCGTTCTTTCAATGCCACAGGTTTTGAACATTGATTCAATGAAACACAGTGCACGTGTTAGTTCAGTGATTATAGCTTAACGCTTTTATTCCATACAACGAACTGCACTCATTGAATCATAGAATCAATCTTTCACCATAGATTCAGTGAATCAAAGTTTTTCATTTTTTCAAAGATGCCAACTTAACTGAATTATTAGTTGAATTCAGTGTTTCAAGATTAACTTTTGCATTCAATGAAACACAATACAAGTGATAATCCAATGTGGAGAGCATTCTGTCAGTAAAAAAGACTGCATGCGTTAATTCAATGAGTAGAGCAACCGTGATTCATTTAATATTTCAAGCTTAACTCATTCAGTCAATGCCACAAGTTTTACACATTGATTCAATGAAACACACAGCAATTGTTAGTTCAGCGATTATAGTTGAAGGCTTGTATTCCATAGAACGAACCGCAGTCATTCAAAGATCCAATCTGTCATCAGTCATGCCTTCAGTGAATCAAACGTTTTTCATTGATTCAATGATACGAACTTAACTGAATTATGAGTTAAATTCAACTGCACATTCATGCAATTTTTCAAGATTCTCAAGCTTAACTCATTCATTCAATGCCACAGGTTTTGCACATTGATTCAATGAACCACAGTGCACGTGTTAGTTCAGTGATTATAGCTTAACGCTTTTATTACATAGAACGAACTGCGCTCATTGAATCATTGAATCAACCTTTCACCATAGATTCAGTGAATCAGACCTTTTTCATTTTTTCAAAGATGCCAACTTAACTGAATTATTAGTTGAATTCAACTGCACATTCATTCAGTGTTTCAAGATTAAATTTTGCATTCACTGAAACAAAATACATGTGATAATCCTATTTGGAGTTAATTTCCCATCTATGAGATGAAACATACTGCATGCATTCATTCACTGAAACAAACTGCAGGCATTCTGTCAGTAAGAAAGACTGCATGTGTTAATTCAATGAGTAGAGCAACTCTGACTCATTTCGTTTTTCAAGCTTAAATCATTCATTCAACGCCACAGGTTTTACACATTGATTCAACGAAACACACAGCAATTGTTAGTTCAGTGATTATAGTTTAACGAATTTATTGCATAGAACGAACAGCAGTCATTAAAGGATCGAATCAGTCATCAGTCATGCCTTCAATGAATCAAATGTTCTTCATTGTGTCAACGATGCGAACCTAACTGAATTATGAGTTAAATTCAACTGCATATTCATGCAATCTTTCAAGATTCTCAAGCCTAACTCGTTCATTCAATGCCACACGTTTTGCACATTGATTCAAAGAACAACAGTGCACTTGTTAGTTTAGTGAATATAGCTTAACGCTTTTATTCCATAGAACCAACTGCACTCATTGAATCATCGAATCTTTCATCATAGATTCTTTGAATCAAACATTATTCATTTTTTCAAAGATGTCAACTTAACTGAATTGTTAGTTGATTTCAATTGCACATTCATTCAGTGTTTCAAGATTAACTTTTGCATTCAATGAAACACAATACAATTGATAATCCAATGTGGAGTGCATTTCCCATTTATGCAATGAAACATACTGCATGCATACATTCAGTGAAATAAACTGCAGGCATTCTGTCAGTAAAAAAGACTGCATGTGTTAATTCAATTAGTGGAGCAACTCTGATTCATTTCATATTTCAAGCGTAACTCATTCAGTCAATGCCACAAGTTTTACACATTGATTCAATGAAACACACAGCAATTGTTAGAGCAGTGATATAGTTTAAAGATTTTACTCCATAGAACGAACAGCAGTCATTCAAGAATCGAATCAGTCATCAGTCATGCCTTCAGAGAATCCAACGTTCTTCATTGTTTCAATGATTCGAACTTAACTGAATTATTAGTTAAATTCAACTGCACATTCATGCAGTGTTTCAAGATTCTCAAGCTTAACTCGTTCTTTCAATGCCACAGGTTTTGAACATTGATTCAATGAACCACAGTGCACGTGTTAGTTCAGTGATTATAGCTTAACGCTTTTATTCCATACAACGAACTGCACTCATTGAATCATAGAATCAATCTTTCACCATAGATTCAGTGAATCAAACTTTTTTCATTTTTTCAAAGATGCCAACTTAACTGAATTATTAGTTGAATTCAGTGTTTCAAGATTAACTTTTGCATTCAATGAAACACAATACAAGTGATAATCCAATGTGGAGAGCATTCTGTCAGTAAAAAAGACTGCATGCGTTAATTCAATGAGTAGAGCAACCGTGATTCATTTAATATTTCAAGCTTAACTCATTCAGTCAATGCCACAAGTTTTACACATTGATTCAATGAAACACACAGCAATTGTTAGTTCAGCGATTATAGTTGAAGGCTTGTATTCCATAGAACGAACAGCAGTCATTCAAAGATCCAATCTGTCATCAGTCATGCCTTCAGTGAATCAAACGTTTTTCATTGATTCAATGATACGAACTTAACTGAATTATGAGTTAAATTCAACTACACATTCATGCAATTTTTCAAGATTCTCAAGCTTAACTCGTTCATTCAATGCCACAGGTTTTGCACATTGATTCAATGAACCACAGTGCACGTGTTAGTTCAGTGATTATAGCATAACGTTTTTATTCCATAGAACGCACTGCGCTCATTGAATCATTGAATCAATCTTTCACCATAGATTCAGTGAATCAGACCTTTTTCATTTTTTCAAAGATGCCAACTTAACTGAATTATGAGTTAAATTCAACTGCACATTCATGCAATCTTTCAAGATTCTCAAGCTTAACAAGTTCATTCAATGCCACAGGTTTTGCACATTGATTCAATGAACCACAGTGCACTTGTTAGTTTAGTGAATATAGCTTAACGCTTTTATTCCATAGAACGAACTGCACTCATTGAATCATCGAATCAATCTTTCACCATAGAATCATTGAATCAAACCTTTTTCATTTTTTCAAAGATGTCAACTTAACTGAAGTGTTAGTTGATTTCAATTGCACATTCATTCAGTGTTTCAAGATTAACTTTTGCATTCAATGAAACACAATACAATTGATAATCCAATGTGGAGTGCATTTCCCATTTATGCAATGAAACATACTGCATGCATACATTCAGTGAAATAAACTGCAGGCATTCTGTCAGTAAAAAGACTGCAGGTGTTAATTCAATGAGTAGAGCAACTCTGATTCATTTCATATTTCAAACTTAACTCATTCAGTCAATGCCACAAGTTCTACGCATTGATTCAATGAAACACACAGCAATTGTTAGAGCAGTGATATAGTTTAAAGATTTTACTCCATAGAACGAACAGCAGTCATTCAAGGATCGAATCAGTCATCAGTCATGCCTTCAGTGAATCCAACGTTCTTCATTGTTTCAATGATACGAACTTAACTGAATTATTAGTTAAATTCAACTGCACATTCATGCAGTGTTTCAAGATTCTCAAGCTTAACTCGTTCATTCAATGCCACAGGTTTTCAACCTTGATTCAAAGAACCACAGTGCACTTGTTAGTTTAGTGAATATAGCTTAACGCTTTTATTCCAAAGAACGAACTGTACTCATTGAATCATCGAATCAATCTTTCACCATAGATTCACTGAATCAAACCTTTTTCATTTTTTCAAAGATGCCAACTTAACTGAATTATTAGTTGAATTCAACTGCACATTCATGCAGTACTTCAAGATTAAATTTTGCAGTCACTGAAACAAAATACAAGTTTTAATCCAATGTGGAGATAATTTCCCATCTAGGCAATGAAACATACTGCATGCATACGTACAGTGAAACAAACTGCAGGCATTCTGTCAGAAAAAAAGACTGCATGTGTTAATTCAATAAGTCGAGCAACTCTGATTCATGTCATATTTCAAGCTTAACTCATTCATTCAATGCTACAAGTTTTACACATTGATTCAATGAAACAGACAGCAATTGTTAGTTCAGTGATTATAGTTTAACGCCTTTATTACATAGAACGAACTGCACTCATTGAATCATCGAATCAATCTTTCATCATAGATTCATTGAATCAAACCTTTTTCATTTTTTCAAAGATGTCAACTTAACTGAATTATTAATTGATTTCAATTGCACATTCATTCAGTGTTTCAAGATTAACTTTTGCATTCAATGAAACACAATACAATTGATAATCCAATGTGGAGTGCATTTCCCATTTATGCAATGAAACATACTGCATGCATTCATTCACTGAAACAAACTGCAGGCATTCTGTCAGTAAAAAAGACTGCATGTGTTAATTCAATGAGTAGAGCAACTCTGATTCATTTCATATTTCAAGCTTAACTCATTCATTCAATGCTACAAGTTTAACACATTGATTCAATAAGACACACAGCAATTGATGGTTCCGTGGTTATAGTTTAACGATTTTATTCCATAGAACGAACAGCAGTCATTCAAACATCGAATCAGTCATCAGTCATGCCTTCAGTGAATCAAATGTTCTTCATTGTTTCAATGACACGAACTTAACTGAATTATTAGTTAAATTCAACTGCACATTCATGCAGTGTTTCAAGATTCCCAAGCTTAACTCGTTCATTCAATGCCTCAGTGCACGTGTTAGTTCAGTGATTATAGCTTAACGTTTTTATTCCATAGAACGCACTGCGCTCATTGAATCATTGAATCAATCTTTCACCATAGATTCAGTGAATCAGACCTTTTTCATTTTTTCAAAGATGCCAACTTAACTGAATTATGAGTTAAATTCAACTGCACATTCATGCAATCTTTCAAGATTCTCAACCTTAACTCAGTCATTCAATGCCACAGGTTTTGCACATTGATTCAATGAACCACAGTGCATGTGTTAGTTCAGTGATTATAGCTTAACGCTTTTATTCCATAGAACGAACTGCACTCATTGAATCATCGAATCAATCTTTCATCATAGATTCAGTGAATCAAACCTTTTTCATTTTTTCAAAGATGCCAACTTAACTGAATTATTAGTCGAATTCAACTGCACATTCATGCAATCTTTCAAGATTAACTTTTGCATTCAATGAAACACAATAGAAGTGATAATCCAATGTGGAGTGCATTTCCCATCTACGAAATGAAACATACTGCATGCATACGTTCAGTGAAATAAACTGCAGGCATTCTGTCAGTAAGAAAGACTGCATGTGTTAATTCAATGAGTAGAGCAACTCTGATTCATTTCGTATTTCAAGCTTAACTCATTCATTCAAGGCCACAAGATTTACACATTGATTCAATGAAACACACAGCAATTGTCAGTTCAGTGATTATAGTTTAAACATTTTATTCCATAGATCGAACAGCAGTCATTCAAAGAACGAATCATTCATCAGTCATGCCTTCAGTGAATCAAATGTTCTTCATTGTTTCAATGATACGAACTTAACTGAATTATTAGTTAAATTCAACTGCACATTCATGCATATTTTCAAGATTCTCAAGCTTAACTCGTTCATTCAATGCCACAGGTTTTGCACATTGATTCAAAGAACCACAGTGCACTTGTTAGTTTAGTGAATATAGCTTAACGCTTTTATTCCATAGAACGAACTGCACTCATTGAATCATCGAATCAATCTTTCATCATAGATTCTTCAAATCAAACATTTTTCATTTTTTCAAAGATGTCAACTTAACTGAATTGTTAGTTGATTTCAATTGCACATTCATTCAGTGTTTCAAGATTAACTTTAGCATTCAATGAGTAGAGCAACTCTGATTCATTTCATATTTCAAGCTTAACTCATTCATTCAATGCTACAAGTTTTACACATTGATTCAATGAAACACACAGCAATTGTTAGTTCAGTGGTTATAGTTGAAGGCTTGTATTCCATAGAACGAACAGCAGTCATTCAAAGATCCAATCTGTCATCAGTCATGCCTTCAGTGAATCAAACGTTTTTCATTGATTCAATGATACGAACCTAACTGAATTATGAGTTAAATTCAACTGCACATTCATGCAATTTTTCAAGATTCTCAAGCTTAACTCGTTCATTCAATGCCACAGGTTTTGCACATTGATTCAATGAACCACAGTGCACGTGTTAGTTCAGTGATTATAGCTTAACGTTTTTATTGCATAGAACGCACTGCGCTCATTGAATCATTGAATCAATCTTTCACCATAGATTCAGTGAATCAGACCTTTTTCATTTTTTCAAAGATGCCAACTTAACTGAATTATTAGTTGAATTCAACTGCACATTCATTCAGTATTTCAAGATTAAATTTTGCATTCACTGAAACAAAATACAAGTTAAAATCCAATGTGGAGAGCATTTCCCATCTATGCAATGAAACATACTGCATACTGAACATACATTCAGTGAAACAAACTGCAGGCATTCTGTCAGTAAAAAAGACTGCATGTGTTAATTCAATGAGTAGAGCAACTCTGATTCATTTCATATTTCAAGCTTTACTGATTGAGTGAATGCCACAAGTTTTACACTTTGATTCAATGAAACACACAGAAATTGTGAGTTCAGTGATTATAGTTGAACGATTTCATTGCATAGAAGGGACAGCAGTCATTCAAGAATCGAATCAGTCATCAGTCATGCCTTCAGTGAATCAAATGTTCTTCATTGTGTCAATGATGCGAACTTAACTGAATTATGAGTTAAATTCAACTGCACATTCATGCAATCTTTCAAGATTCTCAAGCCTAACTCATTCATTCAATGCCACAGGTTTTGTACATTGATTCAATGAGCCACAGTGCACGTGTTAGTTCAGTAATTATAGCTTAACTCTTTTATTCCATAGAACCAACTGCACTCATTGAATCATCGAATCAATCTTTCACCATAGTTTCAGTGAATCAAACCTTTTTCATTTTTTCAAAGATGCCAACTTAACTGAATTATTAGTTGAATTCAACTGCACATTCCTTCAGTGTTTCAAGATTAACTTTTGCATTCAATGAAACACAATAGAAGTGATAATCCAATGTGGAGATAATTTCCCATCTACGAAATGAAACAAACTGCATGCATACGTTCAGTGAAACAAACTGCAGGCATTCTGTCAGTAAGAAAGACTGCATGTGTTAATTCAATGAGTAGAGCACCTCTGATTCAATTCGTTTTTCAAGCTTAAATCATTCATTCAAGGCCACAGGTTTTACACATTGATTCAACGAAACACACAGCAATTGTTAGTTCAGTGATTATTGTTTAACGAATTTATTGCATAGAACGAACAGCAGTCATTAAAGGATCGAATCAGTCATCAGTCATGCCTTCAATGAATCAAATGTTCTTCATTGTGTCAACGATGCGAACTTAACTGAATTATGAGTTAAATTCAACTGCACATCCATGCAATCTTTCAAGATTCTAAAGCCTAACTCGTTCATTCAATGCCACAGGTTTTGCACATTGATTCAAAGAACAACAGTGCACTTGTTAGTTTAGTGAATATAGCTTAACGCTTTTATTCCATAGAACCAACTGCACTCATTGAATCATCGAATCTTTCATCATAGATTCTTTGAATCAAACATTATTCATTTTTTCAAAGATGTCAACTTAACTGAATTGTTAGTTGAATTCAATTGCACATTCATTCAGTGTTTCAAGATTAACTTTTGCATTCAATGAAACACAATACAATTGATAATCCAATGTGGAGTGCATTTCCCATTTATGCAATGAAACATACTGCATGCATACATTCAGTGAAATAAACTGCAGGCATTCTGTCAGTAAAAAAAGACTGCATGTGTTAATTCAATTAGTGGAGCAACTCTGATTCATTTCATATTTCAAGCGTAACTCATTCAGTCAATGCCACAAGTTTTACACATTGATTCAATGAAACACACAGCAATTGTTAGAGCAGTGATATAGTTTAAAGATTTTACTCCATAGAACGAACAGCAGTCATTCAAGAATCGAATCAGTCATCAGTCATGCTTTCAGAGAATCCAACGTTCTTCATTGTTTCAATGATTCGATCTTAACTGAATTATTAGTTAAATTCAACTGCACATTCATGCAGTGTTTCAAGATTCTCAAGCTTAACTCGTTCTTTCAATGCTACAGGTTTTGAACATTGATTCAATGAACCACAGTGCACGTGTTAGTTCAGTGATTATAGCTTAACGCTTTTATTCCATACAACGAACTGCACTCATTGAATCATAGAATCAATCTTTCACCATAGATTCAGTGAATCAAACTTTTTTCATTTTTTCAAATATGCCAACTTAACTGAATTATTAGTTGAATTCAGTGTTTCAAGATTAACTTTTGCATTCAATGAAACACAATACAAGTGATAATCCAATGTGGAGAGCATTCTGTCAGTAAAAAAGACTGCATGCGTTAATTCAATGAGTAGAGCAACCGTGATTCATTTAATATTTCAAGCTTAACTCATTCAGTCAATGCCACAAGTTTTACACATTGATTCAATGAAACACACAGCAATTGTTAGTTCAGCGATTATAGTTGAAGGCTTGTATTCCATAGAACGAACCGCAGTCATTCAAAGATCCAATCTGTCATCAGTCATGCCTTCAGTGAATCAAACGTTTTTCATTGATTCAATGATACGAACTTAACTGAATTATGAGTTAAATTCAACTGCACATTCATGCAATTTTTCAAGATTCTCAAGCTTAACTCATTCATTCAATGCCACAGGTTTTGCACATTGATTCAATGAACCACAGTGCACGTGTTAGTTCAGTGATTATAGCTTAACGATTTTATTACATAGAACGAACTGCGCTCATTGAATCATTGAATCAATCTTTCACCATAGATTCAGTGAATCAGACCTTTTTCATTTTTTCAAAGATGCCAACTTAACTGAATTATTAGTTGAATTCAACTGCACATTCATTCAGTGTTTCAAGATTAAATTTTGCATTCACTGAAACAAAATACATGTGATAATCCTATGTGGAGTTAATTTCCCATCTATGAGATGAAACATACTGCATGCATTCATTCACTGAAACAAACTGCAGGCATTCTGTCAGTAAGAAAGACTGCATGTGTTAATTCAATGAGTAGAGCAACTCTGACTCATTTCGTTTTTCAAGCTTAAATCATTCATTCAAGGCCACAGGTTTTACACATTGATTCAACGAAACACACAGCAATTGTTAGTTCAGTGATTATAGTTTAACGAATTTATTGCATAGAACGAACAGCAGTCATTAAAGGATCGAATCAGTCATCAGTCATGCCTTCAATGAATCAAATGTTCTTCATTGTGTCAACGATGCGAACTTAACTGAATTATGAGTTAAATTCAACTGCACATTCATGCAATCTTTCAAGATTCTCAAGCCTAACTCGTTCATTCAATGCCACAGGTTTTGCACATTGATTCAAAGAACAACAGTGCACTTGTTAGTTTAGTGAATATAGCTTAACGCTTTTATTCCATAGAACCAACTGCACGCATTGAATCATCGAATCTTTCATCATAGATTCTTTGAATCAAACATTATTCATTTTTTCAAAGATGTCAACTTAACTGAATTGTTAGTTGATTTCAATTGCACATTCATTCAGTGTTTCAAGATTAACTTTTGCATTCAATGAAACACAATACAATTGATAATCCAATGTGGAGTGCATTTCCCATTTATGCAATGAAACATACTGCATGCATACATTCAGTGAAATAAACTGCAGGCATTCTGTCAGTGAAAAAAGACTGCATGTGTTAATTCAATTAGTGGAGCAACTCTGATTCATTTCATATTTCAAGCGTAACTCATTCAGTCAATGCCACAAGTTTTACACATTGATTCAATGAAACACACAGCAATTGTTAGAGCAGTGATATAGTTTAAAGATTTTACTCCATAGAACGAACAGCAGTCATTCAAGAATCGAATCAGTCATCAGTCATGCCTTCAGAGAATCCAACGTTCTTCATTGTTTCAATGATTCGAACTTAACTGAATTATTAGTTAAATTCAACTGCACATTCATGCAGTGTTTCAAGATTCTCAAGCTTAACTCGTTCTTTCAATGCCACAGGTTTTGAACATTGATTCAATGAACCACAGTGCACGTGTTAGTTCAGTGATTATAGCTTAACGCTTTTATTCCATACAACGAACTGCACTCATTGAATCATAGAATCAATCTTTCACCATAGATTCAGTGAATCAAACCTTTTTTCATTTTTTCAAAGATGCCAACTTAACTGAATTATTAGTTGAATTCAGTGTTTCAAGATTAACTTTTGCATTCAATGAAACACAATACAAGTGATAATCCAATGTGGAGAGCATTCTGTCAGTAAAAAAGACTGCATGCGTTAATTCAATGAGTAGAGCAACCGTGATTCATTTAATATTTCAAGCTTAACTCATTCAGTCAATGCCACAAGTTTTACACATTGATTCAATGAAACACACAGCAATTGTTAGTTCAGCGATTATAGTTGAAGGCTTGTATTCCATAGAACGAACAGCAGTCATTCAAAGATCCAATCTGTCATCAGTCATGCCTTCAGTGAATCAAACGTTTTTCATTGATTCAATGATACGAACTTAACTGAATTATGAGTTAAATTCAACTGCACATTCATGCAATTTTTCAAGATTCTCAAGCTTAACTCATTCATTCAATGCCACAGGTTTTGCACATTGATTCAATGAACCACAGTGCACGTGTTAGTTCAGTGATTATAGCTTAACGTTTTTATTCCATAGAACGCACTGCGCTCATTGAATCATTGAATCAATCTTTCACCATAGATTCAGTGAATCAGACCTTTTTCATTTTATCAAAGATGCCAACTTAACTGAATTATTAGTTGAATTCAACTGCACATTCATTCAGTGTTTCAGATTAAATTTTGCATTCACTGAAACAAAATACATGTGATAATCCTATGTGGAGTTAATTTCCCATCTATGAGATGAAACATACTGCATGCATTCATTCACTGAAACAAACTGCAGGCATTCTGTCAGTAAAAAGACTGCATGTGTTAATTCAATGAGGAGAGCAACTCTGATTCATTTCATATTTCAAGCTTAACTCATTCATTCAATGCTACAAGTTTAACACATTGATTCAATGAACCACACTTAACTCATTTCTTTCGTGAACTCAACTGGATTCATTCATTCAATGACTCAAACTGCACTCGATCATTCAATGAAACACACTGCAAGCATACATTCTGTGAAACAAACTGTTCGCATCATTCAATGAAGCAGACTGAATGTGTTACCTCAAAGAGTAGAGCTTCTCTGGGTCATTTCATATTTCAAGCTTAACTCAACGTTTCAATGCCAGAAGGTTTCAACGTTCATTCAATGAAACACACTGCAACGTGTTAGTTCAGTGATTATAGCTTAACGATTTTATTCCATAGAAAGAACTTGAGTCATTCAATCATTGAATCAATCATAAGTCGTACATTCAGTGAATCAAACGTTATTTTATTATTTCAATGACACGAACGTAGATGAATTATTAGTTCAACTGCACTTTCATTCAGTGTTTCAAGATTAACTTATGCATTCAATGAAACAAAATACAAGTGATAATCCAATGTGAAGAGCATTCTGTCAGTAAAAAAGACTGCATGTGTTAATTCAATGAGTAGAGCAACTCTGATTCATTTCGTATTTCAAGCGTAACTCATTCATTCAATGTCACAAGTTTTTCACATTGATTCAATGAAAAACACAGCAATTGTTAGTTCAGTGGTTATAGTTTAACGATTTTATTCCTTAGAACGAATAGCAGTCATTCAAAGCTCGAATCAGTCATCAGTCATGCCTTCAGTGAATCCAACGTTCTTCATTGTCTCAATGAATCGAACTTAACTGAATTATGAGTTAAATTCAACTGCACATTCATGCAGTGTTTCAGGATTCTCAAGCTTAACTCATTCATTCAATGCCACAGGTTTTGCACATTGATTCAATGAACCACAGTGCACGTGTTAGTTCAGTGATTATACCTTAACGCTTTTATTCCATAGAACGAACTGCCCTCATTGAATCATAGAATCAATCTTTCACCATAGATTCAGTGAATCAGACCTTTTTCATTTTTTCAAAGATGCCAACTTAACTGAATTATTAGTTGAATTCAACTGCACATTCATTCAGTGTTTCAAGATTAAATTTTGCATTCACTGAAACAAAATACATGTGATAATCCTATCTGGAGTTAAATTCCCATCTATGAAATGAAACATACTGCATGCATACGTTCAGTGAAACAAACTGCAGGCATTCTGTCAGAAAGAAAGACTGCATGTGTTAATTCAATGAGTAGAGCAACTCTGATTCATTTCATATTTCAAGCTTAAATCATTCATTCAAGGCCACAGGTTTTACACATTGATTCAACGAAACACACAGCAATTGTTAGTTCAGTGATTATAGTTTAACGATTTTATTCCATAGAACGAACAGCAGTCATTCAAGGATCGAATCGGTCATCAGTCATGCCTTCAATGAATCAAATGTTCTTCATTGTGTCAATGATGCGAACTTAACTGAATTATGAGTTAAATTCAACTGCACATTCATGCAATCTTTCAAGATTCTCAAGCCTAACTCATTCATTCAATGCCACAGGTGTTGCACATTGATTCAATGAACCACAGTGCACGTGTTAGTTCAGTGATTATAGCTTAACGCTTTTATTCCATTCAACGAACTGCACTCATTGACTCATCGAATCAATCTTTCATCATAGATTCAGTGAATCAAACCTTTTTCATTTTTTCAAAGATGCCAACTTAACTGAATTATTAGTTGAATTCAACTGCACATTCCTTCAGTGTTTCAAGATTAACTTTTGCATTCAATGAAACACAATAGAAGTGATAATCCAATGTGGAGATAATTTCCCATCTACGAAATGAAACAAACTGCATGCATACGTTCAGTGAAACAAACTGCAGGCATTCTGTCAGTAAGAAAGACTGCATGTGTTAATTCAATGAGTAGAGCACCTCTGATTCATTTCGTTTTTCAAGCTTAAATCATTCATTCAAGGCCACAGGTTTTACACATTGATTCAACGAAACACACAGCAATTGTTAGTTCAGTGATTATTGTTTAACGAATTTATTGCATAGAACGAACAGCAGTCATTAAAGGATCGAATCAGTCATCAGTCATGCCTTCAATGAATCAAATGTTCTTCATTGTGTCAACGATGCGAACTTGACTGAATTATGAGTTAAATTCAACTGCACATTCATGCAATCTTTCAAGATTCTCAAGCCTAACTCGTTCATTCAATGCCACAGGTTTTGCACATTGATTCAATGAACCACAGTGCACGTGTTAGTTCAGTAATTAAAGCTTAACGCTTTTATTCCATAGAACCAACTGCACTCATTGAATCATCGAATCAATCTTTCACCAAAGTTTCAGTGAATCAAACTATTTTCATTTTTTCAAAGGTGCCAACTTAACTGAATTATTAGTTGAATTCAACTGCGCATTCATTCAATGTTTCAAGATTAAATTTTGCATTCACTGAAACAAAATACATGTGATAATTCAATGTGGAGATAATTTCCCATCTATGAAATGAAACATACTGCATGCATACGTTCAGTGAAACAAACTGCAGGCATTCTGTCAGTAAGAAAGACTGCATGTGTTAATTCAATGAGTAGAGCAACGCTGATTCATTTCGTATTTCAAGCTTAACTGATTCATTCAAGGCCACAAGCTTTACACATTGATTCAATGAAACACACTGCAGTTGTTAGTTCAGTGATTATAGTTTCACGATTTTATTCCATAGATCGAACAGCAGTCATTCAAGGAACGAATCAGTCATCAGTCATGCCTTCAGTGAATCAAATGTTCTTCATTGTTTCAATGATGCGAACTTTACTGAATTATTAGTTAAATTCAACTGCACATTCATGCAATCTTTCAAGATTCTCAAGCCGAACTCATTCATTCAATGCCACAGGTTTTGTACATTGATTCAATGGGCCACAGTGCACGTGTTAGTTCAGTAATTATAGCTTAACGCTTTTATTCCATAGAACCAACTGCACTCATTGAATCATCGAATCAATCTTTCACCATAGTTTCAGTGAATCAAACCTTTTTCATTTTTTCAAAGATGCCAACTTAACTGAATTATTAGTTGAATTCAACTGCACATTCATTCAGTATTTCAAGATTAAATTTTGCATTCACTGAAACAAAATACAAGTGATAATCCAATGTGGAGAGCATTTCCCATCTATGCAATGAAACATACTGCATACTGAACATACATTCAGTGAAACAAGCTGCAGGCATTCTGTCAGTAAAAAAGACTGCATGTGTTAATTCAATTAGTGGAGCAACTCTGATTCATTTCATATTTCAAGCTTAACTCATTCAGTCAATGCCACAAGTTTTACACATTGATTCAATGAAACACACAGCAATTGTTAGAGCAGTGATATAGTTTAAAGACTTTACTCCATAGAACGAACAGCAGTCATTCAAGAATCGAATCAGTCATCAGACATGCCTTCAGTGAATCCAACGTTCTTCATTGTTTCAATGATTCGAACTTAACTGAATTATTAGTTAATTTCAACTGCACATTCATGCAGTGTTTCAAGAGTCTCAAGCTTAACTCGTTCTTTCAATGCCACACGTTTTGAACATTGATTCAATGAACCACAGTGCACGTGTTAGTTCAGTGATTATTGCTTAACGCTTTTATTCCATACATTGGGCGGATGCAGGCTGTGGGAGCTCTCCAGATTCAAGAGTGTCGTAGAGACCATCTGAGTCTCTGACCACAGCGTAAGAGGCTCGTATGCCATCTGATTCCCGGCGGCTACTGCCGTCGGTGTAGAGGTCCCAATCTGCGTCAGGCAGAGGTTCCGTGTGTAGACCCTCGCGTAACCTGCGCTCCTCGGCTACTCTGGCTATGCAGTCGTGAGGTTCAAGGGAACCCCCGTTTACTCCTACCATCATGTTCCTAGCGGTTCCTCTACTAGGTTTAAAGTTAATGTGTGGCGCTAAGAGAGCATCCTCAATTTTGACCTGGCGGCCGGCTGAGAAGCTGAATGAGTTGGAGGATAGGAAGGCACCTATGCTGTGGTCTGTGTGGATAGTGAAGGGGTGGCAGAGTACTAGATGGGCGGTATTAGTGACTGCTTTCGTAACAGCTGCCACAAATCTAGCACAGCCTGGCTGTCTTTGCTCAATCGGCTTAGCTTATAGCTGTAGTAGCCTAACACTCGCCTGCAGCCCCTGTCCTTCTGGTACAAGACAGCGTTGACTATCCCGTCTGTTTCAGCGACATCTGGATGGAAGTCTTTTTGGTAATCTGGGTGGGCCAGGGTGGCAGCTGCTGCCAAAGCCTGCTTCACTTCACTGAACGATTTCTCCCGGTCTGCAGTCCAGTGCAGCTGACTTTTGAGTCTTTTAGCCCCAACTTCCGTAATCATGTCGGGGACATAAGTGCGGGAGTATCCACATAATCCCAGGAAGGACATCATGTGGCAGGGGTGCCATAGGAGAGGATTGCCCCCCGGTGTGCTTCCGACAGGGTGGTGCCTCCCTTCCCTACCAGGCGTCCCATGAAGGATACTGATTTGCGGGCTATCTGGCATTTTTCACGTTTAACTTTGAACCCAGCCGTGACGAGGGTAAAGTGCGGACTGCGTCCAAATTTTGGGTATCTGTCTCACTAGCTGTGAGTAGGTCATCAACATATTGAATGACAGTGGTGTTGTCAGGGAGCGTCATTTGTTGGAGTATGGGGGTTAGGGCTGCACTGAATAGGCCAGGGGAGTCCTTGTAACCCTGCGGGAGACGGTTGTACGTATACCTTTCCCCATCAAAGGTGAAGGCAAACCATTCCTGGCAATCTGGGTGGAGTGGAAGGCAGAAGAAAGCGTTAGCTAAGTCTATAACCGAGAAAAACTGATATGCGGGCGTGAGCGCCTGTAGGGCAACATAGGGGTCCGGGACTCTCAGGTTGAGGGTTTCGGTGGCTTCATTTATTTTGCGGAGGTCATGGACCATACACCAACCCTTGCCTAAGCCTTTAGATATAGGGAGAATTGGGGTATTCCAGCCTCCTCCTTGGATTGGTCTGAGAACCCCTACTTCAAGCAGGCCCTTTATTGTCGGGCGAATACCGTCTTTCTGTTCAGTGGTGAGGGGATCCAGATACAATGCTGTATCGATGGTTTCAGCTGTAGATGAACTTCCCCTTCTAACCGGCCAGTGTCTTGGGGATGGACCGTCCAGAGGACAGGGTCCGTGTCTTGCAGCAGTTGTGCCGCTCTCCAGTGGTCGACATTGTCTAGAAGGAGGGATCGATCTACGGGCACCTTCTCGTAGATCCCTTCTTCTAAAACATCGATGGGCCGTCTCTGAAAACGCCCGTCTAGGGACACCACGTCAGCGCCTACCCCTGTCTTGTGGTACTGGCATTGCAGTGAGGTCAGGACCATGGGACCTAGGTTGTGGGCTTTAAATGTGGGAGCTACCACAAGCGTGATGTGCGGGGCAGCTTGTTCCCCTAGCTGATACCATTCATCCTGGTCAGAGCGTAGAAGGACCGTTGCGGCAATGCCTTCCTTGCCTGCAACGAGGTATGTGATTTGGACTGTGTCCCTGTTCTCACTCAGATGGGCATTGAAACGGTCGTCATATTCGAGGTCGTAGTGGGTCACATAATTCAAAGTGATGTGGTAGGGGTCCCTGGGGGGACGATACGTATGTGAGGCTGGAACGGATTGGAGCCACTCTGTGAACTCCCCTAACACACCTTTGTGGCGTGAGGCATACAGGAGGCGAAGCCAGTATATATTGATGGAGGTAGCCTGTGAGTCTTCTGAGGTGGGGGTGAGCAAAAACTCTCCCACTTCCCCTAGGTTCAGGGAGTGCTCCCCGGGCCAGAGGAGTCGCAGCCCTTTGGGTGAACAGTGGATATAGACGCCTAGCTGAGTAAGGGCATCCCGCACCAGCAGGTTGACTGGGCACTTCGGGGCGAGGAGCAGGGGTATGGTGATCTTTTGGCCTCCAATAGTGATAGTGGCTGGCATAGTGTAGGGTTGATGTGCAATCGTTCCCGAGAATCCCACAGTTTCCTGTACCCTGTCAGATAAGGTGAGTCCCCTCGGCAGTCTGTTAATGGTGGATGCAGATGCCCCAGTGTCAATGAGGAAGAGGAATTGCTCCCCGCATACTGAGGCACGGATCATAGGGGGCAGGCTCGGGGGTGATGGCTCGAGGCACAGGGGACAGTATGATTCTCGTGGGCACCGTCAATAATCTCCGTCGGACCACTGGGAGTAACCGTAGTCTCCGTGGTGCCTTGTCATTGCGCCCTGCGCAAAACCCTGCATTCTTCTGCCCCTGGTCTGAACCCAACCACTCATTCTAGCTGCATCCCTGGGCCTGGTGTCAAATTGTCGCCTGTCTCCTTCCCCATTGCGGGGTATTGAGTAGCGGGGCGTAAAGTGGTTCTCATTGTGCGTGTGGCACTCCCGGGCAAGATGTCCGGATCTGTTACAGGACCAACAACGAATGTTGCGGCTGCAGTCATTGGAATGGTGGTCTGTTCCCTTACATTTCCAGCAGCGGATAGGCTGCTGGCCCCTCCTTGGTAGCCGCAGAGTGTCGGCCGCTAATTGCGGTCGCCTGTCATGGGGGGGGGGCAGGTCATGGTCCGTATTGTCAGCCCTGTCTGGGATGAAACGTGGGGGGCCCTTGGGTGCGCTAGGTTGCTGTGAGCTGTACATTTGGGCGGCAGGCGAGACGCGGAGGTCTCGCGCCGTGCCCTTAGCCCCCACCTGCTCTAGGATTTTGCCAAACTGCACCATGAGCTGTACTGTTGTCTTAGTGACCTGCGCAAAACGCTGCATTCTTCTGCCCCTGCTCTAACAATTGCTGTGTGTTTCATTGAATCAATGTGTAAAACTTGTGGCATTGACTGAATGAGTTACGCTTGAAATATGAAATGAATCAGAGTTGCTCCACTAATTGAATTAACACATGCAGTCTTTTTTACTGACAGAATGCCTGCAGCTTGTTTCACTGAATGTATGTTCAGTATGCAGTATGTTTCATTGCACAGATGGGAAATGCTCTCCACATTGGATTATCACTTGTATTTTGTTTCAGTGAATGCAAAATTTAATCTTGAAACACTGAATGAATGTGCAATTGAAATCAACTGACAATTCAGTTAAGTTGGCATCTTTGAGAAAATGAAAAAGGTTTGATTCACTGAATCTATGGTGAAAGATTGATTCGATGATTCAATGAGTACAGTTCGTTCTTTGGAATAAAAGCGTTAAGCTATATTCACTAAACTAACAAGTGCACTGTGGTTCTTTGAATCAAGGTTGAAAACCTGTGGCATTGAATGAACGAGTTAAGCTTGAGAATCTTGATACACTGCATGAATGTGCAGTTGAATTTAACTAATAATTCAGTTAAGTTCGTATCATTGAAACAATGAAGAACTTTGGATTCACTGAAGGCATGACTGATGACTGATTCGATCCTTGAATGACTGCTGTTCGTTCTATGGAGTAAAATCTTTAAACTATATCACTGCTCTAACAATTGCTGTGTGTTTCATTGAATCAATGTGTAGAACTTGTGGCATTGACTGAATGAGTTAAGCTTGAAATATGAAATGAATCAGAGTTGCTCTAATCATTGAATTAACACCTGCAGTCTTTTTACTGACAGAATGCCTGCAGTTTATTTCACTGAATGTATGCATGCAGTATGTTTCATTGCATAAATGGGAAATGCACTCCACATTGGATTATCAATTGTATTGTGTTTCATTGAAAGCAAAAGTTAATCTTGAAACACTGAATGAATGTGCAATTGAAATCAACTGACAATTCAGTTAAGTTGACATCTTTGAAAAAATGAAAAGGCTTTGATTCAATGAATCTATGATGAAAGATTGATTCGATGATTCAATGAGTGCAGTTCGTTCTATGGAATAAAAGCGTTAAGCTATATTCACTAAACTAACAAGTGCACTGTGGTTCTTTGAATCAATGTGCAAAACGTGTGGCATTGAATGAATGTTTCAAGCTTGAGAATCTTGAAACACTGCATGAATGTGCAGTTGAATTTAAATAATAATTCAGTTAAGTTCGTATCATTGAAACAATGAAGAACATTTGATTCACTGAAGGCATGACTGATGACTGATTCGATCCTTGAATGACTGCTGTTCGTTCTATGGAATAAAATCGTTAAACTATAACCACTGAACTAACAATTGCTGTCTGTTTCATTGAATCAATGTGTAAAACTTGTAGCATTGAATGAATGAGTTAAGCTTGAAATATGAAATGAATCAGAGTTGCTCTACTCATTGAATTAACACATGCAGTCTTTTTACTGACAGAATGCCTGCAGTTTGTTTCACTGAATGAATGCATGCAGTATGTTTCATTGCATAAATGGGAAATGCACTCCACATTGGATTATCAATTGTATTGTGTATCATTGAATGCAAAAGTTAATCTTGAAACACTGAATGTGCAATTGAAATCAACTAACAATTCAGTTAAGTTGACATCTTTGAAAAAATGAAAAAGGTTTGATTCAATGAATCTATGATGAAAGTTTGATTCGATGATTCAATGAGTGCAGTTCGTTCTATGGAATAAAAGCGTTAAACTATAACCTCTGAACTAACAATTGCTGTCTGTTTCATTGAATCAATGTGTAAAACTTGTAGCATTGACTGAATGAGTTAAGCTTGAAATATGAAATGAATCAGAGTTGCTCTACTCATTGAATGCTAAAGTTAATCTTGAAACACTGAATGAATTTGCAATTGAAATCAACTAACAATCCAGTTAAGTTGACATCTTTGAAAAAATGAAAAATGTTTGATTCAAAGAATCTATAATGAAAGATTGATTCGATGATTCAATGAGTGCAGTTCGTTCTATGGAATAAAAGCGTTAAGCTATATTCACTAAACTAACAAGTGCACTGTGGTTCTTTGAATCAATTGCTGTGTGTTTCGTTGAATCAATGTGTAAAACCTGTGGCCTTGAATGAATGATTTAAGCTTGAAAAACGAAATGAATCAGAGGTGCTCTACTCATTGAATTAACACATGCAGTCTTTCTTACTGACAGAATGCCTGCAGTTTGTTTCACTGAACGTATGCATGCAGTTTGTTTCATTTCGTAGATGGGAAATTATCTCCACATTGGATTATCACTTCTATTGTGTTTCATTGAATGCAAAAGTTAATCTTGAAACACTGAAGGAATGTGCAGTTGAATTCAACTAATAATTCAGTTAAGTTGGCATCTTTGAAAAAATGAAAAAGGTTTGATTCACTGAATCTATGATGAAAGATTGATTCGATGATTCAATGAGTGCAGTTCGTTGAATGGAATAAAAGCGTTAAGCTATAATCACTGAACTAACACGTGCACTGTGGTTCATTGAATCAATGTGCAACACCTGTGGCATTGAATGAATGAGTTAGGCTTGAGAATCTTGAAAGATTGCATGAATGTGCAGTTGAATTTAACTCATAATTCAGTTAAGTTCGCATCATTGACACAATGAAGAACATTTGATTCATTGAAGGCATGACTGATGACTGATTCGATCCTTGAATGACTGCTGTTCGTTCTATGCAATAAATTCGTTAAACTATAATCACTGAACTAACAATTGCTGTGTGTTTCGTTGAATCAATATGTAAAACCTGTGGCCTTGAATGAATGATTTAAGCTTGAAATACGAAATGAATCAGAGTTGCTCTACTCATTGAATTAACACATGCAGTCTTTCTTTCTGACAGAATGCCTGCAGTTTGTTTCACTGAACGTATGCATGCAGTATGTTTCATTTCATAGATGGGAATTTAACTCCAGATAGGATTATCACATGTATTTTGTTTCAGTGATGGCAAAATTTAATCTTGAAACACTGAATGAATGTGCAGTTGAATTCAACTAATAATTCAGTTAAGTTGGCATCTTTGAAAAAATGAAAAAGGTCTGATTCACTGAATCTATGGTGAAAGATTGATTCAATGATTCAATGAGCGCAGTGCGTTCTATGGAATAAAAAAGTTATGCTATAATCACTGAACTAACACGTGCGCTGTGGTTCATTGAATCAATGTGCAAAACCTGTGGCATTGAATGAATGAGTTAAGCTTGAGAATCTTGAAAAATTGCATGAATGTGCAGTTGAATTTAACTCATAATTCAGTTAAGTTCGTATCATTGAGTCAATGAAAAACGTTTGATTCACTGAAGGCATGACTGATGACAGATTGGATCTTTGAATGACTGCTGTTCGTTCTATGGAATACAAGCCTTCAACTATAATCGCTGAACTAACAATTGCTGTGTGTTTCATTGAATCAATGTGTAAAACTTGTGGCATTGACTGAATGAGTTACGCTTGAAATATTAAATGAATCACGGATGCTCTACTCATTGAATTAACGCATGCAGTCTTTTTTACTGACAGAATGCTCTCCACATTGGATTATCACTTGTATTGTGTTTCATTGAATGCAAAAGTTAATCTTGAAACACTGAATTCAACTAATAATTCAGTTAAGTTGGCATCTTTGAAAAAATGAAAAAAGATTGATTCACTGAATCTATGGTGAAAGATTGATTCTATGATTCAATGAGTGCATTTCGTTGTATGGAATAAAAGTGTTAAGCGATAATCACTGAACTAACACGTGCACTGTGGTTCATTGAATCAATGTTAAAAACCTGTGGCATTGAAAGAACGAGTTAAGCTTGAGAATCTTGAAACACTGCATGAATGTGCAGTTGAATTTAACTCATAATTCAGTTAAGTTCGAATCATTGAAACAATGAAGAACGTTGGATTCTCTGAAGGCATGACTGATGATTGATTCGATTCTTGAATGACTGCTGTTCGTTCTATGGAGTAAAATCTTTAAACTATATCACTGCTCTAACAATTGCTGTGTGTTTCATTGAATCAATGTGTAAAACTTGTGGCATTGACGGAATGAGTTACGCTTGAAATATGAAATGAATCAGAGTTGCTCCACTAATTGAATTAACACATGCAGTCTTTTTTACTGACAGAATGCCTGCAGCTTGTTTCACTGAATGTATGTTCAGTATGCAGTATGTTTCATTGCATAGATGGGAAATGCTCTCCACATTGGATTATCACTTGTATTTTGTTTCATTGAATGCAAAATTTAATCTTGAAACACTGCATGAATGTGCAGTTGAATTTAACTCATAATTCAGTTAAGTTCGAATCATTGAAACAATGAAGAACGTTGGATTCTCTGAAGGCATGACTGATGATTGATTCGATCCTTGAATGACTGCTGTTCGTTCGATGGAGTAAAATCTTTAAACTATATCACTGCTCTAACAATTGCTGTGTGTTTCATTGAATCAATGTGTAAAACTTGTGGCATTGACTGAATGAGTTAAGCTTGAAATAGGAAATGAATCAGAGTTGCTCTACTCATTGAATTAACACATGCAGTCTTTTTACTGACAGAATGCCTGCAGTTTGTTTCATTGCATAAATGGGAAATGCACTCCACATTGGATTATCAATTGTATTGTGTTTCATTGAATGCAAAAGTTAATCTTGAAACACTGAATGTGCAATTGAAATCAACTAACAATTCAGTTAAGTTGACATCTTTGAAAAAATGAAAAAGGTTTGATTCAATGAATCTATGATGAAAGATTGATTCGATGATTCAATGAGTGCAGTTCGTTCTATGGAATAAAAGCGTTAAACTATAACCACTGAACTAACAATTGCTGTCTGTTTCATTGAATCAATGTGTAAAACTTGTAGCATTGAATGAATGAGTTAAGCTTGAAATATGAAATGAATCAGAGTTGCTCTACTCATTGAATTAACACATGCAGTCTTTTTACTGACAGAATGCCTGCAGTTTGTTTCAGTGAATGAATGCATGCAGTATGTTTCATTGCATCAATGGGAAATGCACTCCTCATTGGATTATCAATTGTATTGTGTTTCATTGAATGCAAAAGTTAATCTTGAAACACTGAATGTGCAATTGAAATCAATTAACAATTCAGTTAAGTTGACATCTTTGAAAAAATGAAAAAGGTTTGATTCAATGAATCTATGATGAAAGATTGATTCGATGATTCAATGAGTGCAGTTCGTTCTATGGAATAAAAGCGTTAAACTATAACCACTGAACTAACAATTGCTGTCTGTTTCATTGAATCAATGTGTAAAACTTGTAGCATTGAATGAATGAGTTAAGCTTGAAATATGAAATGAATCAGAGTTGCTCTACTCATTGAATGCTAAAGTTAATCTTGAAACACTGAATGAATGTGCAATTGAAATCAACTGACAATTCAGTTAAGTTGACATCTTTGAAAAAATGAAAAATGTTTGATTCAATGAATCTATGATGAAAGATTGATTCGATGATTCAATGAGTTCAGTTCGTTCTATGGAATAAAAGCGTTAAGCTATATTCACTAAACTAACAAGTGCACTGTGGTTCTTTGAATCAATGTGCAAAACCTGTGGCATTGAATGAACGATTTAAGCTTGAGAATCTTGTAACACTGCATGAATGTGCAGTTGAATTTAAATAATAATTCAGTTAAGTTCGTATCATTGAAACAATGAAGAACATTTGATTCACTGAAGGCATGACTGATGACTGATTCGATCCTTGAATGACTGCTGTTCGTTCTATGGAATAAAATCGTTAAACTATAACCACTGAACTAACAATTGCTGTCTGTTTCATTGAATCAATGTGTAAAACGTGTAGCATTGAATGAATGAGTTAAGCTTGAAATATGAAATGAATCAGAGTTGCTCTACTCATTGAATTAACACATGCAGTCTTTTTACTGACAGAATGCCTGCAGTTTGTTTCACTGAATGAATGCATGCAGTATGTTTCATTGCATAAATGGGAAATGCACTCCACATTGGATTATCAATTGTATTGTGTTTCATTGAATGCAAAAGTTAATCTTGAAACACTGAATGTGCAATTGAAATCAACTAACAATTCAGTTAAGTTGACATCTTTGAAAAAATGAAAAAGGTTTGATTCAATGAATCTATGATGAAAGATTGATTCGATGATTCAATGAGTGCAGTTCGTTCTATGGAATAAAAGCGTTAAACTATAACCACTGAACTAACAATTGCTGTCTGTTTCATTGAATCAATGTGTAAAACTTGTAGCATTGAATGAATGAGTTAAGCTTGAAATATGAAATGAATCAGAGTTGCTCTACTCATTGAATGCTAAAGTTAATCTTGAAACACTGAATGAATGTGCAATTGAAATCAACTAACAATTCAGTTAAGTTGACATCTTTGAAAAAATGAAAAATGTTTGATTCAAAGAATCTATGATGAAAGATTGATTCGATGATTCAATGAGTGCAGTTCGTTCTATGGAATAAAAGCGTTAAGCTATATTCACTAAACTAACAAGTGCACTGTGGTTCTTTGAATCAATGTGCAAAACCTGTGGCATTGAATGAACGAGTTAAGCTTGAGAATCTTGAAAAAATGCATGAATGTGCAGTTGAATTTAACTAATAATTCAGTTAAGTTCGTATCATTGAAACAATGAAGAACATTTGATTCACTGAAGGCATGACTGATGAATGATTCGTTCTTTGAATGACTGCTGTTCGATCTATGGAATAAAATGTTTAAACTATAATCACTGAACTAACAATTGCTGTGTGTTTCATTGAATCAATGTGTAAATCTTGTGGCCTTGAATGAATGAGTTAAGCTTGAAATACGAAATGAATCAGAGTTGCTCTACTCATTGAATTAACGCATGCAGTCTTTCTTACTGACAGAATGCCTGCAGTTTATTTCACTGAACGTATGCATGCAGTATGTTTCATTTCGTAGATGGGAAATTATCTCCACATTGGATTATCACTTCTATTGTGTTTCATTGAATGCAAAAGTTAATCTTGAAACACTGAAGGAATGTGCAGTTGAATTCAACTAATAATTCAGTTAAGTTGGCATCTTTGAAAAATGAAAAAGGTTTGATTCACTGAATCTATGATGAAAGATTGATTCGATGATTCAATGAGTGCAGTTCGTTCTATGGAATAAAAGCGTTAAGCTATAATCACTGAACTAACACGTGCACTGTGGTTCATTGAATCAATGTGCAAAACCTGTGGCATTGAATGACTGAGTTAAGCTTGAGAATCTTGAAAGATTGCATGAATGTGCAGTTGAATTTAACTCATAATTCAGTTAAGTTGGCATCTTTGAAAAAATGAAAAAGGTCTGATTCACTGAATCTATGGTGAAAGATTGATTCAATGATTCAATGAGCGCTGTGCGCTCTATGGAATAAAAACGTTATGCTATAATCACTGAACTAACACGTGCACTGTGTTTCATTGAATCAATGTGCAAAACCTGTGGCATTGAATGAACAAGTTAAGCTTGAGAATCTTGAAAAATTGCATGTATGTGCAGTTGAATTTAACTCATAATTCAGTTAAGTTGTATCATTGAATCAATGAAAAACGTTTGATTCACTGAAGGCATGACTGATGACAGATTGAATCTTTGAATGACTGCTGTTCGTTCTATGGAATACAAGCCTTCAACTATAATCGCTGAACTAACAATTGCTGTGTGTTTCATTGAACCAATGTGTAAAACTTGTGGCATTGACTGAATGAGTTAAGCTTGAATCACGGATGCTCTACTCATTGAATTAACGCATGCAGTCTTTTTTACTGACAGAATGCTCTCCACATTGGATTATCACTTGTATTGTGTTTCATTGAATGCAAAAGTTAATCTTGAAACACTGAATTCAACTAATAATTCAGTTAAGTTGGCATCTTTGAAAAAATGAAAAAAGTTTGATTCACTGAATCTATGGTGAAAGATTGATTCTATGATTCAATGAGTGCAGTTCGTTATATGGAATAAGTTCGTATCATTGAATCAATGAAAAACGTTTGATTCACTGAAGGCATGACTGATGACAGATTGGATCTTTGAATGACTGCTGTTCGTTCTATGGAATACAAGCCTTCAACTATAATCGCTGAACTAACAATTGCTGTGTGTTTCATTGAATCAATGTGTAAAACTTGTGGCATTGACTGAATGAGTTAAGCTTGAATCACGGATGCTCTACTCATTGAATTAACGCATGCAGTCTTTTTTACTGACAGAATGCTCTCCACATTGGATTATCACTTGTATTGTGTTTCATTGAATGCAAAAGTTAATCTTGAAACACTGAATTCAACTAATAATTCAGTTAAGTTGGCATCTTTGAAAAAATGAAAAAAGTTTGATTCACTGAATCTATGGTGAAAGATTGATTCTATGATTCAATGAGTGCAGTTCGTTGTTTGGAATAAGTTCGTATCATTGAATCAATGAAAAACGTTTGATTCACTGAAGGCATGACTGATGACAGATTTGATCTTTGAATGACTGCTGTTCGTTCTATGGAATACAAGCCTTCAACTATAATCGCTGAACTAACAATTGCTGTGTGTTTCATTGAATCAATGTGTAAAACTTGTGGCATTGACTGAATGAGTTACGCTTGAAATATGAAATGAATCAGAGTTGCTCCACTAATTGAATTAACACATGCAGTCTTTTTTACTGACAGAATGCCTGCAGCTTGTTTCACTGAATGTATGTTCAGTATGCAGTATGTTTCGTTGCATAGATGGGAAATGCACTCCACATTGGATTATCACTTGTATTTTGTTTCAGTGAATGCAAAATTTAATCTTGAAATACTGCATGAATGTGCAGTTGAATTCAACTAATAATTCAGTTAAGTTGGCATCTTTGAGAAAATGAAAAAGGTTTGATTCACTGAATCTATGGTGAAAGATTGATTCGATGATTCAATGAGTACAGTTCGTTCTTTGGAATAAAAGCGTTAAGCTATATTCACTAAACTAAAAAGTGCACTGTGGTTCTTTGAATCAATGTGCAAAACGTGTGGCATTGAATGAACGATTTAAGCTTGAGAATCTTGAAAAAAATGCATGAATGTGCAGTTGAATTTAAATAATAATTCAGTTAAGTTCGTATCATTGAAACAATGAAGAACATTTGATTCACTGAAGGCATGACTGATGACTGATTCGATCCTTGAATGACTGCTGTTCGTTCTATGGAATAAAATCGTTAAACTATAACCACTGAACTAACAATTGCTGTCTGTTTCATTGAATCAATGTGTAAAACTTGTAGCATTGAATGAATGAGTTAAGCTTGAAATATGAAATGAATCAGAGTTGCTCTACTCATTGAATTAACACATGCAGTCTTTTTACTGACAGAATGCCTGCAGTTTGTTTCACTGAATGAATGCATGCAGTATGTTTCATTGCATAAATGGGAAATGCACTCCACATTGGATTATCAATTGTATTGTGTTTCATTGAATGCAAAAGTTAATCTTGAAACACTGAATGTGCAATTGAAATCAACTAACAATTCAGTAAAGTTGACATCTTTGAAAAAATGAAAAAGGTTTGATTCAATGAATCTATGATGAAAGATTGATTCGATGATTCAATGAGTGCAGTTCGTTCTATGGAATAAAAGCGTTAAACTATAACCACTGAACTAACAATTGCTGTCTGTTTCATTGAATCAATGTGTAAAACTTGTAGCATTGAATGAATGAGTTAAGCTTGAAATATGAAATGAATCAGAGTTGCTCTACTCATTGAATGCTAAAGTTAATCTTGAAACACTGAATGAATGTGCAATTGAAATCAACTAACAATTCAGTTAAGTTGACATCTTTGAAAAAATGAAAAATGTTTGATTCAAAGAATCTATGATGAAAGATTGATTCGATGATTCAATGAGTGCAGTTCGTTCTATGGAATAAAAGCGTTAAGCTATATTCACTAAACTAACAAGTGCACTGTGGTTCTTTGAATCAATGTGCAAAACCTGTGGCATTGAATGAACGAGTTAAGCTTGAGAATCTTGAAAAAATGTATGAATGTGCAGTTGAATTTAACTAATAATTCAGTTAAGTTCGTATCATTGAAACAATGAAGAACATTTGATTCACTGAAGGCATGACTGATGAATGATTCGTTCTTTGAATGACTGCTGTTCGATCTATGGAATAAAATGTTTAAACTATAATCACTGAACTAACAATTGCTGTGTGTTTCATTGAATCAATGTGTAAATCTTGTGGCCTTGAATGAATGAGTTAAGCTTGAAATACGAAATGAATCAGAGTTGCTCTACTCATTGAATTAACACATGCAGTCTTTCTTACTGACAGAATGCCTGCAGTTTATTTCACTGATCGTATGCATGCAGTATGTTTCATTTCGTAGATGGGAAATTATCTCCACATTGGATTATCACTTCTATTGTGTTTCATTGAATGCAAAAGTTAATCTTGAAACACTGAAGGAATGTGCAGTTGAATTCAACTAATAATTCAGTTAAGTTGGCATCTTTGAAAAAATGAAAAAGGTTTGATTCAATGAATCTATGATGAAAGATTGATTCGATGATTCAATGAGTGCAGTTCGTTCTATGGAATAAAAGCGTTAAGCTATAATCACTGAACTAACACGTGCACTGTGGTTCATTGAATCAATGTGCAAAACCTGTGGCATTGAATGACTGAGTTAAGCTTGAGAATCTTGAAAGATTGCATGAATGTGCAGTTGAATTTAACTCATAATTCAGTTAAGTTGGCATCTTTGAAAAAATGAAAAAGGTCTGATTCACTGAATCTATGGTGAAAGATTGATTCAATGATTCAATGAGCGCAGTGCGCTCTATGGAATAAAAACGTTATGCTATAATCACTGAACTAACACGTGCACTGTGTTTCATTGAATCAATGTGCAAAACCTGTGGCATTGAATGAACGAGTTAAGCTTGAGAATCTTGAAAAATTGCATGTATGTGTAGTTGAATTTAACTCATAATTCAGTTAAGTTGTATCATTGAATCAATGAAAAACGTTTGATTCACTGAAGGCATGACTGATGACAGATTGAATCTTTGAATGACTGCTGTTCGTTCTATGAATACAAGCCTTCAACTATAATCGCTGAACTAACAATTGCTGTGTGTTTCATTGAATCAATGTGTAAAACTTGTGGCATTGACTGAATGAGTTAAGCTTGAATCACGGATGCTCTACTCATTGAATTAACGCATGCAGTCTTTTTTACTGACAGAATGCTCTCCACATTGGATTATCACTTGTATTGTGTTTCATTGAATGCAAAAGTTAATCTTGAAACACTGAATTCAACTAATAATTCAGTTAAGTTGGCATCTTTGAAAAAATGAAAAAAGTTTGATTCACTGAATCTATGGTGAAAGATTGATTCTATGATTCAATGAGTGCAGTTCGTTATATGGAATAAGTTCGTATCATTGAATCAATGAAAAACGTTTGATTCACTGAAGGCATGACTGATGACAGATTGGATCTTTGAATGACTGCTGTTCGTTCTATGGAATACAAGCCTTCAACTATAATCGCTGAACTAACAATTGCTGTGTGTTTCATTGAATCAATGTGTAAAACTTGTGGCATTGACTGAATGAGTTAAGCTTGAATCACGGATGCTCTACTCATTGAATTAACGCATGCAGTCTTTTTTACTGACAGAATGCTCTCCACATTGGATTATCACTTGTATTGTGTTTCATTGAATGCAAAAGTTAATCTTGAAACACTGAATTCAACTAATAATTCAGTTAAGTTGGCATCTTTGAAAAAATGAAAAAAGTTTGATTCACTGAATCTATGGTGAAAGATTGATTCTATGATTCAATGAGTGCAGTTCGTTGTTTGGAATAAGTTCGTATCATTGAATCAATGAAAAACGTTTGATTCACTGAAGGCATGACTGATGACAGATTGATCTTTGAATGACTGCTGTTCGTTCTATGGAATACAAGCCTTCAACTATAATCGCTGAACTAACAATTGCTGTGTGTTTTCATTGAATCAATGTGTAAAACTTGTGGCATTGACTGAATGAGTTACGCTTGAAATATGAAATGAATCAGAGTTGCTCCACTAATTGAATTAACACATGCAGTCTTTTTTACTGACAGAATGCCTGCAGCTTGTTTCACTGAATGTATGTTCAGTATGCAATATGTTTCATTGCATAGATGGGAAATGCTCTCCATATTGAATTATCACTTGTATTTTGTTTCAGTGAATGCAAAATTTAATCTTGAAATACTGCATGAATGTGCAGTTGAATTCAACTAATAATTCAGTTAAGTTGGCATCTTTGAGAAAATGAAAAAGGTTTGATTCACTGAATCTATGGTGAAAGATTGATTCGATGATTCAATGAGTACAGTTCGTTCTTGGAATAAAAGCGTTAAGCTATATTCACTAAACTAACAAGTGCACTGTGGTTCTTTGAATCAAGGTTGGAAACCTGTGGCATTGAATGAACGAGTTAAGCTTGAGAATCTTGATAGACTGCATGAATGTGCAGTTGAATTTAACTAATAATTCAGTTAAGTTCGTATCATTGAAACAATGAAGAACGTTGGATTCACTGAAGGCATGACTGATGACTGATTCGATCCTTGAATGACTGCTGTTCGTTCTATGGAGTAAAATCTTTAAACTATATCACTGCTCTAACAATTGCTGTGTGTTTCATTGAATCAATGTGTAGAACTTGTGGCATTGACTGAATGAGTTAAGCTTGAAATATGAAATGAATCAGAGTTACTCTACTCATTGAATTAACACATGCAGTCTTTTTACTGACAGAATGCCTGCAGTTTATTTCACTGAATGTATGCATGCAGTATGTTTCATTGCATAAATGGGAAATGCACTCCACATTGGATTATCAATTGTATTGCGTTTCATTGAATGCAAAAGTTAATCTTGAAACACTGAATGAATGTGCAATTGAAATCAACTGACAATTCAGTTAAGTTGACATCTTTGAAAAAATGAAAAAGGTTTGATGCAATGAATCTATGATGAAAGATTGATTCGACGATTCAATGAGTGCAGTTCGTTCTATGGAATAAAAGCGTTAAGCTATATTCACTAAACTAACAAGTGCACTGTGGTTCTTTGAATCAATGTGTAAAACTTGTAGCATTGAATGAAAGAGTTAAGCTTGAAATATGAAATGAATCAGAGTTGCTCTACTCATTGAATGCTAAAGTTAATCTGAAACACTGAATGAATGTGCAATTGAAATCAACTTAACAATTCAGTTAAGTTGACATCTTTGAAAAAAATGAAAAATGTTTGATTCAAAGAATCTATGATGAAAGATTGATTCGATGATTCAATGAGTGCAGTTCGTTCTATGGAATAAAAGCGTTAAGCTATATTCACTAAACTAACAAGTGCACTGTGGTTCTTTGAATCAATGTGCAAAACCTGTGGCATTGAATGAACGAGTTAAGCTTGAGAATCTTGAAAAAATGCATGAATGTGCAGTTGAATTTAACTAATAATTCAGTTAAGTTCGTATCATTGAAACAATGAAGAACATTTGATTCACTGAAGGCATGACTGATGAATGATTCGTTCTTTGAATGACTGCTGTTCGATCTATGGAATAAAATGTTTAAACTATAATCACTGAACTAACAATTGCTGTGTGTTTCATTGAATCAATGTGTAAATCTTGTGGCCTTGAATGAATGAGTTAAGCTTGAAATACGAAATGAATCAGAGTTGCTCTGCTCATTGAATTAACACATGCAGTCTTTCTTACTGACAGAATGCCTGCAGTTTATTTCACTGACGTATGCATGCAGTTTGTTTCATTTCGTAGATGGGAAATTATCTCCACATTGGATTATCACTTCTATTGTGTTTCATTGAATGCAAAAGTTAATCTTGAAACACTGAATGAATGTGCAATTGAAATCAACTGACAATTCAGTTAAGTTGACATCTTTGAAAAATGAAAAAGGTTTGATTCACTGAATCTATGATGAAAGATTGATTCGATGATTCAATGAGTGCAGTTCGTTCTATGGAATAAAAGCGTTAAGCTATATTCACTAAACTAACAAGTGCACTGTGGTTCTTTGAATCAATGTGCAAAACGTGTGGCATTGAATGAACGATTTAAGCTTGAGAATCTTGAAAAAAATGCATGAATGTGCAGTTGAATTTAACTAATAATTCAGTTAAGTTCGTATCATTGAAACAATGAAGAACATTTGATTCACTGAAGGCATGACTGATGACTGATTCGATCCTTGATGACTGCTGTTCGTTCTATGGAATAAAATCATTAAACTATAACCACTGAACTAACAATTGCTGTCTGTTTCATTGAATCAATGTGTAAAACTTGTAGCATTGAATGAATGAGTTAAGATTGAAATATGAAATGAATCAGAGTTACTCTACTCATTGAATTAACACATGCAGTCTTTTTTACTGACAGAATGCCTGCAGTTTGTTTCACTGAATGAATGCATGCAGTATGTTCATTGCATAAATGGGAAATGCACTCCACATTGGATTATCAATTGTATTGTGTATCATTGAATGCAAAAGTTAATCTTGAAACACTGAATGTGCAATTGAAATCAACTAACAATTCAGTTAAGTTGACATCTTTGAAAAATGAAAAAGGTTTGATTCAATGAATCTATGATGAAAGTTTGATTCGATGATTCAATGAGTGCAGTTCGTTCTATGGAATAAAAGCGTTAAACTATAACCACTGAACTAACAATTGCTGTCTGTTTCATTGAATCAATGTGTAAAACTTGTAGCATTGAATGAATGAGTTAAGCTTGAAATATGAAATGAATCAGAGTTGCTCTACTCATTGAATGCTAAAGTTAATCTTGAAACACTGAATGAATGTGCAATTGAAATCAACTAACAATCAGTTAAGTTGACATCTTTGAAAAAATGAAAAATGTTTGATTCAAAGAATCTATGATGAAAGATTGATTCGATGATTCAATGAGTGCAGTTCGTTCTATGGAATAAAAGCGTTAAGCTATATTCACTAAACTAACAAGTGCACTGTGGTTCTTTGAATCAATTGCTGTGTGTTTCGTTGAATCAATGTGTAAAACCTGTGGCCTTGAATGAATGATTTAAGCTTGAAAAACGAAATGAATCAGAGTTGCTCTACTCATTGAATTAACACATGCAGTCTTTCTTACTGACAGAATGCCTGCAGTTTGTTTCACTGAACGTATGCATGCAGTTTGTTTCATTTCGTCGATGGGAAATTATCTCCACATTGGATTATCACTTCTATTGTGTTTCATTGAATGCAAAAGTTAATCTTGAAACACTGAAGGAATGTGCAGTTGAATTCAACTAATAATTCAGTTAAGTTGGCATCTTTGAAAAAATGAAAAAGGTTTGATTCACTGAATCTATGATGAAAGATTGATTCGATGAGTCAATGAGTGCAGTTCGTTGAATGGAATAAAAGCGTTAAGCTATAATCACTGAACTAACACGTGCACTGTGGTTCATTGAATCAATGTGCAAAACCTGTGCCATTGAATGAATGAGTTAAGCTTGAGAATCTTGAAAAATTGCATGAATGTGCAGTTGAATTTAACTCATAATTCAGTTAAGTTCGTATCATTGAATCAATGAAAACGTTTGATTCACTGAAGGCATGACTGATGACAGATTGGATCTTTGAATGACTGCTGTTCGTTCTATGGAATAAAGCCGTTAAACTATAATCACTGAACTAACAATTGCTGTGTGTTTCGTTGAATCAATGTGTAAAACCTGTGGCCTTGAATGAATGATTTAAGCTTGAAATACGAAATGAATCAGAGTTGCTCTACTCATTGAATTAACACATGCAGTCTTTCTTACTGACAGAATGCCTGCAGTTTGTTTCACTGAACGTATGCATGCAGTATGTTTCATTTCATAGATGGGAAATTAACTCCAGATAGGATTATCACATGTATTTTGTTTCAGTGAATGCAAAATTTAATCTTGAAACACTGAATGAATGTGCAGTTGAATTCAACTAATAATTCAGTTAAGTTGGCATCTTTGAAAAAATGAAAAAGGTCTGATTCACTGAATCTATGGTGAAAGATTGATTCAATGATTCAATGAGCGCAGTGCGTTCTATGGAATAAAAACGTTATGCTATAATCACTGAACTAACACGTGCGCTGTGTTTCATTGAATCAATGTGCAAAACCTGTGGCATTGAATGAATGAGTTAAGCTTGAGAATCTTGAAAAATTGCATGAATGTGCAGTTGAATTTAACTCATAATTCAGTTAAGTTCGTATCATTGAATCAATGAAAAACGTTTGATTCACTGAAGGCATGACTGATGACAGATTGGATCTTTGAATGACTGCTGTTCGTTCTATGGAATACAAGCCTTCAACTATAATCGCTGAACTAACAATTGCTGTGTGTTTCATTGAATCAATGTGTAAAACTTGTGGCATTGACTGAATGAGTTAAGCTTGAAATATGAAATGAATCAGAGTTGCTCTACTCATTGAATTAACACATGCAGTCTTTTTACTGACAGAATGCCTGCAGTTTGTTTCACTGAATGAATGCATGCAGTATGTTTCATTGCATAAATGGAAATGCACTCCACATTGGATTATCAATTGTATTGTGTTTCATTGAATGCAAAAGTTAATCTTGAAACACTGAATGAATGTGCAATTGAAATCAATTAACAATTCAGTTAAGTTGACATCTTTGAAAAAATGAAAAGGTTTGATTCAATGAATCTATGATGAAAGATTGATTCGATGATTCAATGAGTGCAGTTCGTTCTATGGAATAAAGGCGTTAAACTATAATCACTGAACTAACAATTGCTGTCTGTTTCATTGAATCAATGTGTAAAACTTGTAGCATTGAATGAATGAGTTAAGCTTGAAATATGAAATGAATCAGAGTTGCTCTACTTATTGAATTAACACATGCAGTCTTTTTTACTGACAGAATGCCTGCAGTTTGTTTCACTGTACGTATGCATGCAGTATGTTTCATTGCCTAGATGGGAAATTATCTCCACATTGGATTAAAACTTGTATTTTTTTTCAGTGAATGCAAAATTTAATCTTGAAGTACTGCATGAATGTGCAGTTGAATTCAACTAATAATTCAGTTAAGTTGGCATCTTTGAGAAAATGAAAAAGGTTTGATTCACTGAATCTATGATGAAAGATTGATTCTATGATTCAATGAGTACAGTTCGTTCTTTGGAATAAAAGCGTTAAGCTATATTCACTAAACTAACAAGTGCACTGTGGTTCTTTGAATCAAGGTTGAAAACCTGTGGCATTGAATGAACGAGTTAAGCTTGAGAATCTTGAAACACTGCATGAATGTGCAGTTGAATTTAACTAATAATTCAGTTAAGTTCGTATCATTGAAACAATGAAGAACGTTGGATTCACTGAAGGCATGACTGATGACTGATTCGATCCTTGAATGACTGCTGTTCGTTCTATGGAGTAAAATCTTTAAACTATATCACTGCTCTAACAATTGCTGTGTGTTTCATTGAATCAATGTGTAGAACTTGTGGCATTGACTGAATGAGTTAAGCTTGAAATATGAAATGAATCAGAGTTGCTCTACTCATTGAATTAACACATGCAGTCTTTTTACTGACAGAATGCCTGCAGTTTATTTCACTGAATGTATGCATGCAGTATGTTTCATTGCATAAATGGGAAATGCACTCCACATTGGATTATCAATTGTATTGTGTTTCATTGAATGCAAAAGTTAATCTTGAAACACTGAATAAATGTGCAATTGAAATCAACTAACAATTCAGTTAAGTTGACATCTTTGAAAAAATGAAAAAGGTTTGATTCAATGAATCTATGATGAAAGATTGATTCGATGATTCAATGAGTGCAGTTCGTTCTATGGAATAAAAGCGTTAAGCTATATTCACTAAACTAACAAGTGCACTGTGGTTCATTGAATCAATGTGCAAAACCTGTGGCATTGAATGATCTTGTTAAGCTTGAGAATCTTGAAAGATTGCATGAATGTGCAGTTGAATTTAACTCATAATTCAGTTAAGTTGGCATCTTTGAAAAAATGAAAAAGGTCTGATTCACTGAATCTATGGTGAAAGATTGATTCAATGATTCAATGAGCGCAGTGCGTTCTATGGAATAAAAACGTTATGCTATAATCACTGAACTAACACGTGCACTGTGTTTCATTGAATCAATGTGCAAAACCTGTGGCATTGAATGAACGAGTTAAGCTTGAGAATCTTGAAAAATTGCATGAATGTGCAGTTGAATTTAACTCATAATTCAGTTAAGTTCGTATCATTGAATCAATGAAAAACGTTTGATTCACTGAAGGCATGACTGATGACAGATTGGATCTTTGAATGACTGCTGTTCGTTCTATGGAATACAAGCCTTCAACTATAATCGCTGAACTAACAATTGCTGTGTGTTTCATTGAATCAATGTGTAAACTTGTGGCATTGACTGAATGAGTTAAGCTTGAATCACGGATGCTCTACTCATTGAATTAACGCATGCAGTCTTTTTTACTGACAGAATGCTCTCCACATTGGATTATCACTTGTATTGTGTTTCATTGAATGCAAAAGTTAGTCTTGAAACACTGAATTCAACTAATAATTCAGTTAAGTTGGCATCTTTGAAAAAATGAAAAAAGTTTGATTCACTGAATCTATGGTGAAAGATTGATTCTATGATTCAATGATTCAAAGATTGATTCTATGATTCGTTGTATGGAATAAGTTCGTATCATTGAATCAATGAAAAACGTTTGATTCACTGAAGGCATGACTGATGACAGATTTGATCTTTGAATGACTGCTGTTCGTTCTATGGAATACAAGCCTTCAACTATAATCGCTGAACTAACAATTGCTGTGTGTTTCATTGAATCAATGTGTAAAACTTGTGGCATTGACTGAATGAGTTACGCTTGAAATATGAAATGAATCAGAGTTGCTCCACTAATTGAATTAACACATGCAGTCTTTTTTACTGACAGAATGCCTGCAGCTTGTTTCACTGAATGTATGTTCAGTATGCAGTATGTTTCATTGCATAGATGGGAAATGCTCTCCACATTGGATTATCACTTGTATTTTGTTTCAGTGAATGCAAAATTTAATCTTGAAATACTGCATGAATGTGCAGTTGAATTCAACTAATAATTCAGTTAAGTTGGCATCTTTGAGAAAATGAAAAAGGTTTGATTCACTGAATCTATGGTGAAAGATTGATTCGATGATTCAATGAGTACAGTTCGTTCTTTGGAATAAAAGCGTTAAGCTATATTCACTAAACTAACAAGTGCACTGTGGTTCTTTGAATCAAGGTTGAAAACCTGTGGCATTGAATGAACGAGTTAAGCTTGAGAATCTTGATACACTGCATGAATGTGCAGTTGAATTTAACTAATAATTCAGTTAAGTTCGTATCATTGAAACAATGAAGAACGTTGGATTCACTGAAGGCATGACTGATGACTGATTCGATCCTTGAATGACTGCTGTTCGTTCTATGGAGTAAAATCTTTAAACTATATCACTGCTCTAACAATTGCTGTGTGTTTCATTGAATCAATGTGTAGAACTTGTGGCATTGACTGAATGAGTTAAGCTTGAAATATGAAATGAATCAGAGTTGCTCTACTCATTGAATTAACACCTGCAGTCTTTTTACTGACAGAATGCCTGCAGTTTATTTCACTGAATGTATGCATGCAGTATGTTTCATTGCATAAATGGGAAATGCACTCCACATTGGATTATCAAATGTATTGCGTTTCATTGAATGCAAAAGTTAATCTTGAAACACTGAATGAATGTGCAATTGAAATCAACTGACAATTCAGTTAAGTTGACATCTTTGAAAAAATGAAAAAGGTTTGATTCAATGAATCTATGATGAAAGATTGATTCGATGATTCAATGAGTGCAGTTCGTTCTATGGAATAAAAGCGTTAAGCTATATTCACTAAACTAACAAGTGCACTGTGGTTCTTTGAATCAATGTGCAAAACGTGTGGCATTGAATGAACGATTTAAGCTTGAGAATCTTGAAACACTGCATGAATGTGCAGTTGAATTTAAATAATAATTCAGTTAAGTTCGTATCATTGAAACAATGAAGAACATTTGATTCACTGAAGGCATGACTGATGACTGATTCGATCCTTGAATGACTGCTGTTCGTTCTATGGAATAAAATCGTTAAACTATAACCACTGAACTAACAATTGCTGTCTGTTTCATTGAATCAATGTGTAAAACTTGTAGCATTGAATGAATGAGTTAAGCTTGAAATATGAAATGAATCAGAGTTGCTCTACTCATTGAATTAACACATGCAGTCTTTTTACTGACAGAATGCCTGCAGTTTGTTTCACTGAATGAATGCATGCAGTATGTTTCATTGCATAAATGGGAAATGCACTCCACATTGGATTATCAATTGTATTTTGTTTCATTGAATGCAAAAGTTAATCTTGAAACACTGAATGTGCAATTGAAATCAACTAACAATTCAGTTAAGTTGACATCTTTGAAAAAATGAAAAAGGTTTGATTCAATGAATCTATGATGAAAGATTGATTCGATGATTCAATGAGTGCAGTTCGTTCTATGGAATAAAAGCGTTAAACTATAACACTGAACTAACAATTGCTGTCTGGTTCATTGAATCAATGTGTAAAACTTGTGGCATTGAATGAATGAGTTAAGCTTGAAATATGAAATGAATCAGAGTTGCTCTACTCATTGAATGCTAAAGTTAATCTTGAAACACTGAATGAATGTGCAATTGAAATCAACTAACAATTCAGTTAAGTTGACATCTTTGAAAAATGAAAAATTTTTGATTCAAAGAATCTATGATGAAAGATTGATTCGATGATTGAATGACTGCTGTTCGTTCTATGGAATAAAAGCGTTAAGCTATATTCACTAAACTA